>NC_141234.1:6822500-6892500 GCF_054856515.1 Filicampus tigris | reverse complement strand
CCAACAAAATCTCCAGTAAAGGTTTGGCCTCTTCCCAGTCATGAAATAGATGTCTTCACTGAAACTGAGGACACAGAGAAAACACACACAGTTGAATTTGTACTGCAGGGCTTAGTTGTATTGAGGAAGAGAAGAATAAATCAATACTTTTTCATTCCGTAGACGTAAACAACTCCAATAATCTCAAAAAACGCAATAATGAGCAGAGGAACCGAGCCCACGTAGCTGTTGAAGACCTCCACCCAGTAGTTGCCGGAACCCATAGTGAAAATGAGCGAAATCAAAAAGGACATCAAGCAGAATCCCCCTGCAAAAGTCCCAAATAGAAATGCAGAAAATCATTTACTGGGAACAAAAACGTCCTTTTGACTTAAGAGTAACTAAATTTAGGGTACCTGTAATAATTTCTTGGGGTACCCACTTGGGTACCAGATTGAGATCACAGAAGGGCCTTAGGACTCCCTCTGCGTTACCAAACATGGAGGAGAGGCCTAAGCTGAAGAGCATTAGGAAAAACAACACTGCCCATAACTGCGAGCCCGGCATCTCCAGCACTGCTTCAGTGAACACTATAAAAGCCAGGCCAGTTCCAGAAGCACTCTGTGATTAAAAAGAAATATTTCACATTTTTGTCGGGTACAGTGAGTGCAATTAAATTAGATGGGAGGAAAGAGCAGGAAACAACCCGTGAGAACACACGGATGAATGCGTGTTCAGAATTACATCACCTGGTCAAGGAAAGTTTTCAGGTTGCACGGTCTCAGTTGCAGGCTGGAGAGCTCATCTGGATTTGTTTTGTTCAGATACTCAATCCAGTGGTCATAGTTGTCCCGTGTGATATTCTGGTCCGAAAACTCAAAGTGGTTGGTCAAAACCAAGATGTTTCTGCAAATAAACATTTTTGTTTTTCACATGTCTGGATAGTCCAAGGACACTTTGTCATCTGATCTGAACATGCCTGTGAATAGTCTCATTCACCCAGGTCATTCATTCTCAGGGCATTTGATCGACCACAGTTGGACCGCTCGGGGTCTTCTTTAAGACTTTTGGCCTCTCATCCGAGCAGGCTTTACCAGTTCACGCACAAGGATCCCACCACAAACCACCAATGGTATCAGTCTTTCAAGAGTGTTACTGTTCGTAATCTGGTTTCGAAAATGTTTTCCAAAACAGTTCAGTTCTGATTAAGTGAATGCCCTGAGAACAGATCCGGACGTCTGTACATACTCTTTTAGACAGGAGTTGAAACCGGCGTTGGCTTTAAAACCCAGGATGGCAAAGATGGATATGGCTGCGTAAAGGGATGTGGCACTGTTTATTAATCCCACAATGACTGCATCCTTCTCGCAGTTGTTTCTAATATACACAGAAGAGTACAGATCACAGAGCGCACTACACAAATACTCTTAAGAGTTTCTTTCTACGCTAGTGACGCAAGCCTTACTTCTCATTAGCATAGCTGGAGATCGCTATCAGACCTCCAAAGGCCACTGAGAGAGAGAAGAAGATCTGAGTCGAGGCGTCTAACCACACCTGAGGATTCTTCAGTATCTCCCACTGTGAACAGACACATAAGGTTCTTGACTTTGCAGCTAATGCCTAAGTATCCGCCAAAAAGTGAGGAAACCCACATCAGGGGTGAAGAGATACACCAGTCCATCTGTAGCTCCGGGCAGGGTGAGGGCGCGGACCAGAAAAATGGTGAGTACCACGTACGGCAAGGTGGTGGTCACATACACCGCCTAAAATCATGTATAACATTTATTGAAAGATGCGCACCACTGACCTTAAGTATGTCTGTTGTCCACTGACCTTTCCCATGGACTGGATTCCTTTGATGATACAGATGTACATCGTCAACCAGGCGCAGGCCAGGCAGACCACCAGCCACCACTGCAGAGAACCGCTGGTCTCAATGTCAGTGGTGATGTTCAGGGTCTGACGGTACCAGAAGTAATTGACCGGGGTGCTCTTCACACATTCCTCATTCAAGCCTGCATGGATCATGGATAAGGTTAACAAAACAACAACAATGTATTATTTTTATTGATCTCATTTTAGCTTATTGATAAGTTTCATCCTTGTCCGAAAGTCTATCCAAACTTTTAGAGTTTATAGTAACATATGTTTTCTTAATATTCCATCAATAATCTTGGGCTACAGATATCAAATATTTGTAGACAAGGCAGATTTATTTAGAATAATAATAATAAAGCACATTTCATAAACAAGGCAACTCAATGTGCTTCACACAAGCAAAGACAAAACACCTAAAAGCGTTTACAAACAGCTAACGAGAGACAGAAGCAAAGTAGAGAAAACAAAAGTAGCCTACATAAATGACTAAAAGAGCATACAACTTTTAAACTCATTAACAGTCGATTACTAAAATTACTAAGACTGCACTGTGAAGTGAATAACCAATCATTGCTCAGCTTCAGAGAACAGGTGAGCCGTGATTGGTCATTACTTCAGCACTGAACAACTGTGATGCCATTTTCAGTTGACAAGACAGTGACAAAATGGCCGCCCTGAGATAGCTAAAAATGGGTGGATTTTGCTGCTTAACTTATATTCCACAAATGCAATATTAATCATAATGTCATGTTTAGACTCGTGAAGGCGCATAGAACATATTGTTGCAAATAATTTTTTTTTGGGGGTTGACTTCCCCTTAAAAGACTGTAATGAAAGGTATGGGAAAGACAAAGTAACCGGAATTTAAAAGCATTTACACTTGGGGCTGCCTTCACTTCTGTTGGCAGCATTTGCGTGCAGCATAACAGCTGAGTTCAGCTTCACCATGTTTGCTTTAAACGCTGGGCTCCACGAATTGATCCAAGTCGGCAGATCTCAGAGCCCTACTGGGTTTATATTCAATCAGTATTTCATTTATGTATTCAGGACCCCCAAAATGTCTGTGATTTATAGACTAGTAGCACATTTTTAAATCTATTCTACAGCTGACTGCAAGCCAATGCAAAGTAGAATCAATTATTCTATCAAATACAAATGTAGATACAAATGTATTTTTTTTTTTGCCGAATGTTTTTTTAAAGAAAATTTCGTGGAATTACCTGTGCGGTTAAGGTTGAGTGGACACTGGCTCCACGGCAGAGGATTCTGGAAGGAGTTGAAAAAGTACCAAAAGACCCAGGCCAGGATGGTGTTGTAGAAATTGCACACCAGGAACGATACAACCATGGAGCCAATGCCTACGTGTAGTCAAGTCAAGTCAAGTCAAGTTAAGTCAAGTGCAGCGTGGAGAAAATAACAACATCATGAGCTCTATTGCAACATTTCTGTCGTACTTATTGTTATTATTTTTTTTATTATTGTCTTATTATCTGCTTATTAGTAGGAAATGAGCAACTCCAGATTCATAAAATGCCATCCGGGGACACCTACCAACTCCACCCAGAAATGGCGAGATGTTCTTCCACACGCCAATGCTCCCCTTGCGGAGCCTCTGTCCAATTGCCATCTCCAAGTAGAGCAGAGGGAGACCCTCGAACACCAATGCTATCAGGTACGGGATGAGGAACGCTCCTGAGGATGTCAACATTTGTGCTCATGAAGGGTTAGCGCAGCTCCTCTTGATAAATGGGATGCTTCTACCATTTTCTAATCTCGTGTCATAAGTGACTTTTAAATCGTGGCTAAGCATTGGTCAAATTGAGGCTTAGCGGCACCTCCCGTGTGAATAAATACGTGAGTTAATAAAGCTGATAACCCTGCCGCACATTTGTGCGGGGTCAATGTTTGTTCAGCTTGACCTTGGCTGACAACTATGAGGAAGTGAATCGATACTGCCCCAGGGGCTGCGCAAATCACTTGACAGGACGTGGGAAGCGGAATAAGTAACTCACCTCCTCCATAAATTTGACACAGGTAGGGGAAACGCCAGACGTTTCCGATGCCAACTGCAAAACCGATGGAGGTCAGCATGTACTCAATCTTGTTGTTCCATGTGACTTCCTCCTGCACTTGTCTTGTCTTGTCCATCTTGCACTGGCCAAATGTTGCGACCCAATTAAAATCTGTTGCAAAAATCCCTTAATTGTAACATGCGCTAAAATGGAAGTTGAACTCTACTTGAGCTGCCTTGTCCTTGGTCTCACCTGAGTGTGGCAGCCTTTAATGTGTGGGGCTTGTCTTTTATCAGCTGTCTTTTCCTCCCTTGGGGGCTGTCCTTCAGTGTCCTATCAGCAGCTTCCAGTCAGGTTACTGGTTTGGATGACACAAAGAACAATTCATTTTTTAATTTAATCTTTGTCTAATCAGCAAAGACTCTTTGAGATAAACCTTTTTTTTTCTTTTTTCTTTTCACAAGCGCTTATGACAGCAGCTAACAACATATGGTTCAAATATGCAGTAACTGTAACCTGCTGTGGACAGCTCAAAACAAAAGACACCAAAATTACAATTCACTAGTACATATATGGGAACCATGATGGTTTGACGACAAACCTTGCCACTTATTTAATATAAGAATGTGTTCAGCTCCCAGATTAATAGATAACTAGTGTGATGCCGTGTCAATGTTACGCTGACCTCAGAAGATGTAAAACTTACATAAAACCTTTTGATTTGTAGGATTTCATGTGACGTCCAGCATTGAGGAGTTTAAGGAGTACGACATGATAAATGGGAGTATTATTTGAAGGTGAAATAATTAACAAATTTGGATTTCATGGTCCAAATGTGTCAGCAGTAACTTTTGAGCAACAATTGAGACAAACCATTCTGGATGGAATGCATCAAAGCAAGCAAACATTCGATGCCAAAACGCCGCGGCCATTTGGGCCATCAGCGCTTTCCGTTGGTCTTTATCAGCTGTGATTTTCTGTACAAGACAATTTGTTCTCAAATTTGGAGCAAACGGAGTACTTACGGGTGCATTTGAAAGGGTTGGGTCTGTTTTCTGCACATGCATGCAAAATTGTTATCTTTAGTCTTTCCTCTTTGCAGATAACGATTTGATCCAGTGGTGTGATATGCACAATATGGTTTTGATGTGATATATTCTATATTTAACTTGGATGATGGGAAAAAGTAGAGCTCTTGGTCAAAAGGATGCAACAGAGAACATGATCACTGTGCATATCCCAGGATGTATACTTACCGTTCTTCAAAACTTTGGTCGAGATGTCATTGCAATGTCTGCATTCCTATTTGGTACAGAAACTTGCCTGCAGTTTTGGTATCAGCTAAATAGTTATGGGGTTGTATCTAACCATGTGTACTTATCTCTCCATGCCAACAAATGAGTTATCATTCCCTATTAAATATGTACTCGATCATGTGGAGCATGGTCTGACATATCAAACGTTTTCATTAATATTCAATTTTCACCTTCTCAAGCCAGGAACCCGCAGAGGCAATACTTGACACAAAAGCTCTTTAATGATGATCCTTGTCATAAACACCACCAGTAAACCAGCCGCCAGATCAATAAAGATGGCTAGTTGAAAAACGGCCAGCTACTTTACTACATACTGTGCGTGATCTGGACTTTGACTTACACTTGGTATTTTTCCATGAAAAAGTTAAGACGCATTACTTTGCGGTATTTTTCCACAACAAAAGTCACAAAAATGACAGCAGCTGACCAATTTGGCGAAACAATGTCGCATACAGCAAATTTGCTGTAAATGACATTTGCTTCAGATTAGATGGATGTTACAATCTGGATTTTTAAACTCTCAAACCTTTTCCACCAAGTATCACCCCCCCCAAAAATATTGAGTGCTTCATGTACCAGCATTATGAGCATGACCAACATGAACAATTCTATAAAAAGTTGGGTTAAAAAATACAAAACAAGACAAAAAAACAATTTGTTTTAGTTAAAAAGGGACATCATTGCCACTTGGGTTAACTTGGCTTTTGACCCAACTTTCTTGGGTTTTGTGCAAAACAAGCCAGAAAGTTGGGTCAAATCGACCCAAGTCTTGGTGGGTCCCATTTGAACCCAACATTTTGTTATTTTTGACCCAACTGTTGTTAAAATATAGAAGTAAAACATAATGAAATATTACAACACTACACTTTAATATAGGAAGATTATTGTACTATAAAGTTAAATACAACTGAACTGTACTTGTCCATTGAGTCAAGTAGCACCAGAGTGAACCAGAGTACCACACTCTGATAATCAGTTTTAAATAGCTTTGGTTTATGAACTGCACACCTTTTGTATAAATACAGAAAACATTATGTGAACCATGAATGCAGAAACATCCAGTCCCATCCTTCATATTAACAGCCGCTACATTTATTGCTGCTCCTCCTGCACGGAATTCTCCATCGAAACCCTGTATGGGTTGATGTTACGACGGCTGGAGGTCTTCATGATGCTGTGGTACAAAGCCACTAGTGGGATGGCACTCACAGGCAACGAACAAAGTAATACGCTGATGGCAACCACCCAGCCTGGGTATGGTTTCGCCTGAGTTTGAGGGAATAGTTCCTAAAGGACAGAAACGGGAAACATTTGATAGGGCTGTGCAATGAATCGAAATTCAACTACCATTATTACACTCCACGATTACAAAATTGGCATAATCGTAGAAAACGATTATTAATGTGCATTTACTGTATATCCAATGCCCTGTTTGTTTACACAAGAAAATTATTCTTGAATTTTGTACATTTTTACCCTTTTAATTTTGTAATAACTAATTTTATAAATTGTGTTTGGTCCCAAAGGAACGCACATAATTAAAGTGTTTCAAATAAATGTATTTGTCTTTATATTTTATTTACATTTAAACATTCTTATTTTTCATAGTCGAGCAGCCCTAACATTTGAATATTTTCAAAACTTGAGACAAGCAAGGAATGTACATTTTGCTTACATAAGCAGGGTTCCATGTGCCAAATTTGGGATGATGCTCTGCCTCGAGTGCCACATACGCAGTCAGCACTGACACCAGCATCAAAGGGCTGATAATACTCCAACAAATTTTCCAGTAGAGATTGGGATTCTTCCCGGTCATTGAAAAGATGTCATCACTGAAACTTGAGGACAGAGAGGAAACTAATTATTTCGTTTTTACAGCAAGACATAATTGAGTTCGTGCAAGAGTTGAAGAAATGAGTACTTTTTCATCCCGTGGACATACACCACTCCGACAACTTCGAAAAAGGCAATGATGAGGAGGGGGATGGAGCCCACGTAAGTGTTAAACACCTCAACCCAATAGTTCCCAGAACCCATGGTGAAGATGAGAGAAATCAAAAAGGCAGTCAAGCAGACGAGCCCTAAAAACCACGACATCAGACACCTCAAACATCCGCTCACTTTAAAGTGCAACATTCTCATTGATTTTGAAGTACCTGTCCACACTTCAACAGAGATCCACTTGGGCACAATATTGAGCTCACGGATGGGGTTGAGGACTCCCTCTAGGGTGCCGAACATGGAGGACAGGCCCAAGCTGAAGAGCATCAGAAAAAACAAGGCCGCCCACATCTGCGAGTATGGCATCTCCAGCACTGCTTGGGTGAACATGATAAAAGCCAGGCCAGTCCCAGACGCACTCTTAAGGGGTAAAAATTACAAAGGAAACATTCAAAACATTGGTAGCATGGCCCCCGTAAGGACTTGGGAGAATTACATTACCTGGTCTAGGAAGGTGCTTAGGTTGCACTCTCTCTGTGACAGCTTGGAGCGTAATGCTGGATTTGTATTGTTCACATACTCAACCAACTGGCTATAGTTTAGTTTACCCTCGCCGGGAAGCTTGAAGTTATACTGTCCGGAAATTTCGTAGAACATCTCCACATACTCAGTCTGACAGTTCTGCAAGTCATTGTTGGCTTTAAAGCCGAGGATGGCAAAGATGGCAATGGATGCGTACAGGGAAGTGGCACTGTTTATTATTCCCACCAAAAGTGCATCCTTCTCGCAGTTGTTACTAATATACGCAGAACAAAAAAAAAATTGCAGCACACTGTACAAACCATCTGAAGTGGATCTACGTTGTTTACAAGTTCTTACCGCTCATTGTTGTAGCTGGAGAACGCTATCAGACCACCAAAGGCCACTGAGAGAGAGAAGAAGATTTGAGTTGCGGCGTCAAGCCACACCTGAGGGTTCTTCAGTATCTGCCACTGGAAAAAAAATGCACATCAGTCTGTTGATTTTAGAGCCGTAAAGCTTGAGTGTCTGCCAAAAAAAAGTGCAAAAAACCCACGTCAGGGGTGAAGAGATACACCAGTCCGTCTATGGCTCCAGGCAAGGTGAGGGCATAGCCCAGAAAAATGGTGAGAACCATGTAGGGCAAAGGGGTTGTCACATATACTGCCTATAAACAAAGCCAAGTTAAAAATTTAAAAGTCAGACTAACTATTGAGTTTTCGCCAACCACTGACCTTTCCCATGGACTTGATTCCTCTGATGAAACAGATATAGATAATTAACCAGGCACAGGCCAGGCAGACCACCAACCACCACTGCAGAGAACCACTGTTCTCAATGTCAGGAGTGATGTTGAGGGTCTGACGGTACCAGAAGAAGTTGACCGGAGTGCTTTTCACACATTCAGTGGTCAAGGCTGCATGGAGCAATTACAATGGAGATGGTCGGTTAGACAACAATAAGCATTTCATGTGAAATGTATCGCGGAAGCTCCATCTCCCATCAATTATTATGATTCATTATGCTACTGCTAAGTCCCCAAAAGGCCACTGCTGCCACCCTTTGCCCAGGTCGGCCTTAACCGTCCAATCTTCAGAGAATGATAACATTTATTTTCCAAAGTTTAAAGCCCCTTATTGGTACCCATCAGTTATGTTTTCCAAGGACTAAAGCGTGATCATTCTCCACACACACACACATTACTTGTGTCATTGGCCGGGCACTGGCTCCATGGCAGAGGGCTTTTGAACGAGTTGTAGAAGTACCACAGCACCCAAGCCAGGACAGAGTTGTAGAAAAGGGTAATCATAAAAGATACCAACATGGAGCTAATGCCTGTAAGAAGAAAACAAACACGCACCATATCTAGTTCGACTTGCAATGATTACAATATCCAACAGAAGTCAAAGAAATGGCAATTAACTCACTCACTGCCATTGACGTATTTATTTGTCTTTTCACAGTCCAGCCATTCAATCCCAGGAACTTATTTATATATTTTTTTACATTTTTTTCAAATATTTGGTTAAAAGATTGTCTGAAAATGTGTGGCAGTGAATGAGTTCAAGGATCACAATATCCCCAGCTCACCCACCAACTCCACCCAGAAAGGGTGAGATCTCCCTCCACGATCCAATGCTTCCCTTGCGGAGCTTCTGTCCAATCGCCAACTCCAGGTAGAGCAGGGGGAGACCCTCAGTCACAAGTGCGATCAGGTACGGGATGAGGAAGGCCCCTGCCAATGCAGCAAACATTTTGACTTCCGGGAACGATGGCGCCGCCCTCGGCTGTCAAGGTAATGTTAGCACAATAGACCGGGGACGACAGTGATTCAGTTGCCCAAGGCAGAACCGAAACCCCCGAAACCGAATGGCTTGGAAGTGGACTCTGATTTGTTATCCTTGATGTATTTTGACCAAACAATTTCAGGTCAGATCTTTTGTAAGACCCTCAAACTCAAACACATGTCTCCCCTAAGGCCAAAGGATGGCATCTCACCTCCTCCGTAACTTTGGCAAAGGAAGGGAAAGCGCCATATGTTTCCAAGTCCAACTGCAAAGCCAACTATGGTTAGCAAGTACTGCAACTTGTTGTCCCATCGTACTTCTTGCTCTTCCTGCTTTTCCAACTCAATTTGTTTGACGGTGTTAAGCTGCAGGGTAAACAAATACCACAAGACCACAATCACAAATGTGGCAACACTATTGAGGCTGACTGTGTATCTCCTCCCCTTGTCTCACCTCTATGCTGCAGGGCCTCTCACCCACTGTGCTTTTGCCTAACATCGACTACTTCAGGTAAGGCTTTTACAAGAGTGCTGGTTGTAATGAGCACCAGGAAGATGCTGATTCTGCCAAAGCCAATCAGTTAGGCCAAGAGCTGAAAAAAAAAAAAAAAAAAAAGAAACGGTGTTTTAATGGAATGCCACTTATCTATATATAATCACAGTGTCAATTGTTTTTGCAGTTTGAATTAACCATTTACTCCAAATGTAACCTAACCCCCTAAAACACAAAAATCAGGCCTATATTCGATTTATTTATCGCAATAGTTTTGAGCTGCTGTGATCTAACTCAAAACATACAACTTCAGTTTTATTTGAAACGTATCAGCGTAACTGCCTTTTCGTTTCAGTTTGAAATATTTAAACATTTCAAGTGTCGGCGTACCTTGTAAAAATGTAGAGTGATGTGCCAATCATATTAGAATTGATGACAATAGTTTTGAACATATTCAAAATAATTTACATTTTCATGTCTTTTGCACATTACAAATATTTGGGAAACTTAGAGCAACTCACCTCTCGTTTGGAAAGCAGTTTTGATATGCACTGAATAATCGGACTGTATGTTATATATACATTTGTATATATATTGAACCCTTCTTCTTTTCTTTGATCCTTTCGTCTTTAATATGACATCACAAACATCGAATTTTCTTTTTGGTAGTCCTTTCCCTCAGTGTCATCAGAAAAATGTATTACTGACATTTTTATATGGCAGATATGCAGACCTTTTATACATTTATAATGCCACTTTGTTGCTCTGCAGTTTAGATTGGATAAAGATTATTCTCAAAAACACCCTTTAAACACAACACAAGGCCTGTCATTTTATGTGTTTATCAGCGGTGTACAGCTCTCCAATAAAAGACGATATATGTATCTTGATACATGGAGTGCAATCAAGATTCAAGGATTGTTTGATTTTGAGGTGGAATGATTTTATTCGGTTCGATTTAGTAGGATTACGATTTGATTCGATATGGTACGGCTCAGTTAGAGAGGGTATGATGCAATGAGTTTCTTCGACATTTTGAGACGATTATCTGTCTTTGTAATTTTCTGAAACAGAGGTCTAATGTTGAGCAAAATTATGGTATATTTTGTTATTCTGATATAGAGACTTTGGAACATTGTTTTTTTCATTGTACATACACCAAGGTGTTTTGGGAGGCCTTTCAGCCATGGATTTTTGAAAAGGACAGTGATTCCAGGGCGGCACGGTGGTCGACTGGTTAGCACGTCCGCCTCACAGTTCAGAGGTCGTGGGTTCGATCCCGGCTCCGGCCTCCCTGTGTGGAGTTTGCATGTTCTCCCCGTGCCTGCGTGGGTTTTCTCCGGGCACTCCGGTTTCCTCCCACATTCCAAAAACATGCATGGTAAGTTGATTGGATACTCTAAATTGCCCCTAGGTGTGATTGTGAGTGCGGATGTTTGTCTCTGTGTGCCCTGCGATTGGCTGGCAACCAGTTCAGGGTGTCCCCCGCCTACTGCCCAAAGACAGCTGGGATAGGCTCCAGCACGCCCCGCGACCCTTGTGAGGAGAAGCGGTACAGATAATGGATGGATGGACAGTGATTCCACCCACCCAGGAATTTAAGGACATTAAATATGAGACGGTACAGCAAAACAGGAAAAGCAAAATACTGCTTAACATTTTGATAATAATACACAATAGGTGTAAGTTTACGAAATGTCGGCCAATGTTTAATGGTTTATTGGGAGGAAATTAAGAGTTTTGTAAAAACACAACAACAGATGAGGTTTAAAACAAAGCAAGCCTTGATGGTATATGATATGAAGATTTTATTTTCTGATTAGACCTCTTTTTTCAATTATTTGTTTTATTATAATTTGTTTTGTTTGATTTAAGATCTTTTTTAATTTAGTTAGTTAAGAATATAATGTTATTGTTACACACTCTTTGGTTTATGTTGAATTTGTGCTTGTTTCGATATCTTAATTTGAAAAAGTACTGTTTTTTTGATGAATAAAGTAAAAAAAACAAAAAAACAAAGCAAGTTCCGACCTTTCTAGTAGACGGATTGTTGTTCTCGATACAACAGGAAACGAACGTTCGTATATTCAAAATAATGGGCAGAATGTTCCGTTCGTTTGAGGCGCTTTCAACACACTCTATTTTAATATTCACTGCTGCTATTGTTGCCCTTTTAAGGTTTTCTTATAGTTTTTACCCATACTTGTCAAATAATTGAGCTGTATACTTTGATAAACAATACATATATTTGTTTTATTTTGAAAGCAACGAACTACATTGTTGTTCTTCCGTCGCAAACCCATGACCCGAAGGAGGAAGCCGCAACGTTTGACAGCTTACTGAGAAGGTAAAGCGAGGCACGAATAAATATGCTCAAGTCAATCGAGTGTCGTAAATATGTGCACGATAATGTGTTCTATAAATGGCCGTTTGTCGTATTGCCGCTGGGGGTGTTAAAACGTTACTATTGTGCACTGGCTAGTTGGCTAAGCTACAAGATCGCTGTCAATGGACATGTACAACGTTGCGCCCGCTTTCAATAAACGCTCATGTATACCTTAAATATCTAAATGTAAATTGAACTCAATAAGTGCATTACTTTTTAGCAGCATGTATTTTTGAAAAGTGATTTACAAAATTATCATTTATTTAGGAAGAAGTCACATTACTTTCCTAGGAAAAAAGTTGAATATAATTTCACAATTAAAAAGTCATGATACGACAATGGTCATATATATTTTTGATAACATTGTTGTGTATTTTCATGAATTTTCATTTATTTTTATGACAGAATTGTGCACTACAAAAAACACCAGAGGTGTCGAATCCAGGTACAGAAATTTAATAACACTGCCACAATTTGGCTTTAGCCACAGGTGCTTCGAATCAGCCAGGTAAATGAACCCGTTGAGTAGAAGCACCTGTGGCGAAAGTCAAACCGTGGCAGGGTTTTACCTTTTACTTTTTGGACCTGTATTTGACACCACTGGAAAACAAGTGAGATATTTTGGGAAGCAGTCCTAATATTTTCAACAAAGGGTGATTATTTCGAATGTATTAATTTAGAGAATATATATTTGAGAGAAATTTGGCTTTTGTCAATGAAAATATTAACATATATATAACATATATATAAAATACTAACATATGTATAACAAGCTTCCACAATTAATGGTAATTTTGAACCAAATACTGATTATATAAATCTATTTATTAATAATTTCATTTCAGGGGTGGAATTGAATGATCTTTTGAATTAAGGATGGAGCTGATTTTAGCAGAGGTGGCCAGCATGCTGAGGAGGATGTTTGAGGCAAAATTAAATAAATACAAATTCACAAAATATGACTTATGCCATTATTTTAAGAGGGGACAATGTTTGAAACAAAAGTTTTACATTTGTGAGATTTTTTTTTTAAATCATTTTGAGGAAAAAGAGTTGTAGTTTAATGAAGTATGTACGAGATAAAATTTAAGAGAAAATGTTATATATTATCATGATTAAAGGTTGTAGTACTACAAGAATGAAGTAGGTTTTGAGAATGTTTTTTTTATTTTTTGAGCGGCGTTTTATTTATTTATTTTTTTTACAAAAATGTATGTTTTCGTGATGAGACTTGAGAGGTCATATGAGTTAAGTTATTTTCGTATGAAAAAGGTATTTTCTAGCTTTAAAAACTCATGTATTTTTTCAATAAAACAGATGACATTAAACCTAAATTTTACGAGAGTAAAATTTTACTTTTTTTTTTTTTTTAAATATAAAAGTAGTTTTCCAGACTGAATTTGTAATATTTCAGGAATGCAGCTATTTGTTTTTCGAGAGAAAAAAGTTGTATATTCATTTATTTTTGGGTGGGATAGTGGTGAAAGTAAGAATATTAGATAGGGTATATTTTTTAATAAAAAAAAAAAAATGGCACTTTATTATCTTATGTAACATCAAGGCAGAATTTCGAGAATAGACGTTATATAAGAGAAGTCATATTTTCTTGTCAGTGTAGCCTTCATACTCTTCTGTACCTCTGCCCTAAGGAACCCACATGGGAAAATGAGTGTCCCCGACTACATGCAATGTGCCGAAGACCACCAGTCAGTTTTGGTGGTGGTCCAGCCGGTGGGCAATGTTCCCGAGGACCAGTTCTTCAAGATCTACAAGCGCATCGCCAGCGTGAGTCAAGTGAGCATCCGGGACTCCCAGCGTCTCCTCTACATTCGCTACCGCCACCACTACTTGTCCGAAAACAACGAGTGGGGCGACTTCCAGACACACCGCAAGGTGGTGGGCCTGGTGGCCGTCACCACCTGCGGCTCCTCCAAGGACTGGCCTCTGACAGCCGAGCACTTCCACTCCCAGAAGGACGTGTACGGCTCCACGCTGTACGACTCGAGGTTGCTGGTTTTCGGGCTCCAGGGGGAGATAGCCGAGCAGCAGAGGACGGACGTGGCCTTTTATCCCAGCTTTGAAGACTGCCCTGACGTGGAGAAGAGGGTGGAGGACTTTGTGGAGTCAATCTTTATAGTCCT
This sequence comes from Filicampus tigris, assembly GCF_054856515.1. NCBI lineage: Eukaryota > Metazoa > Chordata > Actinopteri > Syngnathiformes > Syngnathidae > Filicampus > Filicampus tigris. The sequence goes on along the minus strand of NC_141234.1, from coordinate 6,878,049 downwards.
GGAGTCCAAACGGCTGGACCGTGCCACCGACAAGTCGGGCGATAAGACCCCTCTGCTCTGTGTGCCCTTTGAGAAGAAGGACTTTGTGGGTTTGGACACTGACAGCAGGTGAGTGCACTTTTGTATGGGTGTCCAAACTACAGCTCTGGGGCTATTTGCAGTCAATTTTTTAGTAGTTGGCCGAATATACTAAAATTAACAATTGCCACGGGCACCTCTACAAATAGCGAAAATCTTGGAATAATTGACATCCACGCTAAAAGAGGTTTGTAATTTCTTTTAGATGCCATAAGATGGCGCAGAAGCACTCACTCAGAGGATCAAAAAGCATCAACACCAACATCTACTGTATGAGCACATATACATACATACATACATATATACATGCATACATAAAAGACCAGTTCGTAGTTAAATTATTCAATGCAATCCACCTTCAAATGGGAGCTCATCTTGAAGGTAGCAAGCTAAATACCACATTAGCACAACCTGCTATGCATCCATGAACGCGATCAACGAAAATGAAAAAACACAGTGAATTAATCCAAATACCACCACCACCAAGATTTCCACAAACGATGCCAAAGTAAGACTTTCATTAGCCAATAAACAGGCTCCCAAAGAAATAAGGGAATTCACAAATGCCCAACAGCAAATATATTTAATAATTTAAACATAAAGAATGTCAGTTATCTCTGCGGCCCTTGGAAGAAAAAGTTTGGACACCCCTCTTGAGAATGTTTGTTTTTATTTTTCCTCCATCGTCATCTTTGTTTGTTTACCTTGCTTTATTTTGTTTTGCCTTTTTTTTTTCTTTCATACTGTCCCGTGAGTTTATTGTTGGGGGCAAAAAGGTGAGCCACCAGACTCCCTCAGTGTATCCCATGTCGATCCCAAACCTCATGATTCTTCATGGTTCAGAATTGCCGATTATATGGCCGCTAAGAACTACATGAAGCTCCTTGTTGCAGTGCTCTCCTTTGCCCGTGCTCACCCCCTCAGTACATCATCTCCCGTCCTGGTAGCCATCTGAAATGCAACTCGGCAGTAGTAAAAACGTTTTGTGTTGTATAGTTTAGGCTGTCCCAGTAACGCCCGTTCGAAACACTCATCAGTTCCCCTCCGGTGCTCTTCAGGCATTATAAAAAGCGCTGCCAGGGACGCATGAGGAAACACGTCGGCGACTTGTGTCTCCAAGCAGGCATGCTGCAGGACGCCCTGGTTCACTACCACATGGCCGTGGAGCTGCTCAGGGGCGTGAATGACTTCCTCTGGTTGGGGGGTAAGTCTGTGAGTGGCACGAGGTGTTGCGTTTGTCAACCGATGTCCAGTACATTGGTCATTATCTGAAATTAAGAACACCGATTCAAGAGGAAGAAGCATAACATTACTACATTAAAGTAAGTGACTTTAATTAGTAACACAAGGACTGTAAGCTCTATAATAGTCGTATACAGTATTAACTCCTTCACTGCCATTGACGAATTTACTTGTCTTTGTCCAGCCATTTAATCTCAGGAATTTATCGATATATTTTTTCAAAAGTTGGGGTAAAAGAGGGTCTGAAAATGTCTTGCAGTGAATGAGTTAAATAACGGTGGACATGGGAATTCAGGAAATATTCACCTTTCAAATTGAAGTAACACACAGAAATAGAACGGATTCAATTTATACCATGATTGAAATTTCAAGCCATTTTGCTAAGCTTTCATTTTCAATTTGAAGCAATTAAGTCAGGGAAGAATATTTTTTATGCACCTGACAAAAGATGTACTTGGTTATATATATGATTGCACACTTGGCAGGACGGCGGGCACTCCTGAGAACCAGCTATTTGGACACACGAAATTAAAAATCCAATTTTCCACAATATGTCCCTTTTTAATTGTTTTTGTTGTTGTCGTCCAGCTGCGTTGGAGGGTCTGTGTTCTGCATCTGTCATATTCCACTATCCCGGAGGTACGGCGGGGAGGACGCTCATGCACAAGGCAAATATCTCGCAGCCATCTGATGCAGGGAAGCGCCACAGACCAGGTGAGACGATAAACTGCTTTCTGATTTGGACGCTAGGATTCAACAAACCTAGACTTTACTCTTGAGGGTTTTTTTTTTTTTTGTTGGGTTCCTTTCAGTGAAATTGCGCAATATGGTTACTTGTGTACGTTTGAACCAAATTGTTTTGTTAATGCCATACAAATGGGCTCCATCTGTTGCTTCCTGTTTATTAACGAGCAGTTAACATGGTGTTCCGTTCCAGTTAACATCAACCCCGTCTCACTTTGAAATTGGTCTTTGTGAAGTCTATTCTCTTGCTGCACCCTTCAGTGAGCTCATCATAAAGGGCAGAGTGTTCCTCATTCACTTTTAATAATTAGGGCTCAGTCTGAGAGCTCCGCTTTTATCGACCCCAATCACAGCAGATCAGATTTTTGGCAAGCGGCCTTTCTGGCACGACCCGAGACGAGCCCCGCCACCATCACAATCACTTCAATCATCTTTTTCTTCTTCTTTTTTTTGCCCTCCCTTGCCTCCCATCTGATGCTTTTAGATCGTGTATGCATCCCTACATGTAGTCCCTGCCACATAATTGACTGATTTGATAAGAGTGCATGTCCACAGGAGCCCGATTGTGATTTCTGTCCTGTGTGTTTGCAGCATGTCTATTCCCTAATTAAGGAGGAAGAAATGTCCATCTCAGGATTCTCTCAGTCTGCAAGAAAACGCTAGTGTTATGAATTCTTTTTCCTAACGAGCCAACGGAATAGGCTAATGTGTTTGCATTTCCAACAGAAGTGTCGGGAACGGTTTTCATAATGTGAGCCAGCGAGCCTCACCTCCAAGAATGTAATACGGCCTGATCCATTTTACCTTTGGAGTGTAGCTAAAGTTAGCACAGCAATATTCTTCCTCATCCTTTTTTTTTCCCTGAAGCTGTTCCCTGCCTCATGCATTTAAACCCACTTGATCATACTTTAGTACTTTTCAGAGTTTGTGCGTTTTTGTAAGAATATGTAACTAATCACCAGTGTTGGGAAAAGGTTAAAAATGGAGTTCATAACAGAGCCGTATTAACACATTGAGTGGAGTGTCGGGACTAACACTGCTAACATTGCTCTTTTGTCAACCTGCACTCTCTGTCTCTGTAGGGGCTCAGGAGGTTCTCATTGACCCAGGTATGGCTCATAACTAAACGTAGCCTTTTCTACTCGAACCTCTTCCTCCTGGTTGCATGTATTTTAACCTTCCCAAATGTTTAGCACCCGAGTTCCTTAAATTAATTTTATCAGTTTGATTACTGTTGTTGCTGTCCCAAATTTGTTCACCATTTTTTATTTTCTCATGCTATTCTTAAAATGCATTTCTTATTCTTGTAGATTTAAGTTGCTTGCCATTATTAGACTTAAAGACAGAATAGTTAACTCATTCACTGCCATTGAAGAATTTTCTTGTCTTTTTACAGTCCAGCCATTCAATCCCAGGAATTTATTTATTTAAAAAAATTTTTTTCAAACGTTAGGGTAAAAGAGGGTCTGCAAATGTCTGGCAGGGAATGAGTTAATGAAGACATACAGTACTTTTTTTTTCTGGTAACTTGAATATATATTTATAGACTCTGTGTCAGCTGCAATTGGAGCAGGAGATATTCACCCTGTGAACCCAGGGGCGGTATTATGTAAATTAGTTATGTAGTTATGTCTGAGTTTAGAGTGGCTTTCTTACAGACACATTTTTGGACTTAAGCACCTTACAAAAGATTTAGTTGGTTGGTTACATTCACATTTAGATTCTTGGGCAGTCACTCCAGAGACCAAACTATTTACATATAAGCAATTAAAGTCTGTTTTCCATATTGTCGCTGTCCTGTGAAAAACACGTATGTTCATTTTTTTTTTTTTTTTAATTTTCACATTAATGCAATGGCTGTAACGGGAAACCCCATTCACGTAAAAATACGAAAACTGGGAAAAAATTGTTTTTCACAGGACGGTGCTGATATGTTTTAGCGGCACCAGTAGGTGGCAGCCCAACACAACACAGAACCATTTTGGTGGACTTGAGTGCATACAAGATCCCACTTGTTGAAGAGTCACTTTTGCCTACTGACCCCCCCCCCCCCTTTTTATCCAGTTTTAGCAGATAAAAACCAAATATAACCTGCATTTGATCGTCTTGGCTGTTCTCAACCTATCTGGCCGCAAAATGCGAAATCTCCCTTTTGTATTCAATCAGATAAAGTGAAAATTTAACCCACTATGGGAAGCAAGCTTCTTGATCACAAATTAGATACGCCACACACATTCTGCACAGCTGGCCTGAGTGTTTTGTTTGCATTTGTGGATTATTCACGCATCAAGCAGCGGAGTCAAGTCCCTTCTGCTGGCTTACTTTTCCCATTTCATCAGTCTGGCTGCAGACCGTGCCGTGCCGCCTTCCGTCCCTAACTAATCAGCTTCTCTTCCTATTTTCCTGAGTGCAGGCGCCCTCACGGCCAACGGCATCAGCGCCGATACCAGCGCCGAGATCGGACGGGCCAAGAACTGCCTGAGCCCAGAGGATATTATCGAGAAATACAAAGAGGCAATCTCCTACTATGGAAAGGTATTTAAAAAATGTTACATGTGGAATTCGCACATGGGGTTTGAGAAATCAGTCATCCATGTTTGTCAGTCTTGATTTGTCAGGATTTAATTCACAGTAGCAAGCCGTTAAGTGTCAAGTGTGACCAGCAATATGCATACCAAGCACCAGGGGGCAGGATTAGATTGATGGGACTGAGTTTGAGGGCGATGTCTTGAATTGTTGCTGCTGACAGCTGCTGTTTATTACTCACTTGGACATGCGGGGACAGACGCACACGAGCAGGTTTTCTCTGGGAATCAAACTTTGAGTCAGCGGTTGCCAGACTTCCAAGATGTATTGAAACACAATATACATAAGAACAGGACTGTAACTTATGTCCTGTACATCCCTCAGAGCCAGAGCTTGCTGAGACCTGTCTAGGCTCATTACCTGTTGAGGACCCAGAGCTTTATCTTCATTATTATAATTGGCTTTTTTTTTCTTTTTTGTTTTGCACCAGCCCCTCCTACCTGTAGCTGGTTCTTTCACAATGAAATTACACAGCTATTCAGTTATTAATTGAATTTTAATAAGCAGACAATGAGTGTGGAAGTGGGGGGAATTTAATGGATGGCAAGATAAATCAAATTTCCAGTCAATGTGGAAGCAGCAGGAGCACACGGAAAGTAGGGTGGTGGGGGAGGGGAAGGTGGGGGGGGGGTGTCAATGCTTGTCATTCCAAATGTGCAGAACAGAGCTCTGAGAAGGGACTTCATGTGATATTACCATGTGTGAGCAGATTTCAAAGTGAACTTTGTGTTAAACGTATACCTCCCCCTTAAGTATAAGAATGCAGGCGTGATCGAGCTCGAGGCCTGCGTGAAGGCAGTGCGGGTGCTGGCCATTCAGAAGAGGGCCAGAGAGGCTTCGGAATTCCTGCAGAATGCCGTTTACATCAACCTGGGACAGGTACGCCATCTTAGTTTGGCGAAACTATCAGACATATGCGCCGCCATATTGTCTCGCCTCCTTCCTGTTGACTGTCAAGTGTACACTGAGCGCCCTAAAAGTGCTCACGAGTCATTCGGTTTTGGAAAAAGAAAGTGTACATGCGACAAAGACTCTCCATACCTTCTACTAACAACACGGGCTAATCTTCGTACCTCCTTGTGGCTCCTGCTTGCAGCTATCCGAGGAGGAGAAGATCCAGCGCTACAGCATCCTGTCGGAGCTCTACGAACTGATCGGGTTTCGCCGCAAGTCAGCGTTTTTCAAGCGTGTCGCCGCCATGCAGTGCGTCGCCCCCACCATCGGGGAGCCCGGCTGGAGGGCCTGCTATAAGCTGCTGCTGGAGACTCTGCCCGGATACAGCCTTTCCCTCGACCCGAAGGACTTCATTAAAGGTAGCGCTCAAACCATTTTAATGGTTTGCTAGCTTGTTTATACACAAGCAATTCAATTTATCATAACAAGCACCTCCTTAAGTTTGATTGAGTTATTTTAGTACAGACCAATGCAGGAAGTACAACCGATAGTAGAACCTGTACTGCTTCACCAGACAAAGGACATCATGGATCAAATGCTCAGGTTTGGCCGTCTTTCCAGGAGTGCCTCTTCAGGCTTTTCTGCATTCAAGCAAACACTTGAAAAAAGAGAGACCGGTGGCTTTTGTCGGGCCCCCGTGACAGGGCTCTCGGATCCGCAGACTCTCAACCCCTCGGCTCTTTGCAGCCACTCCACAGCCTTTTGAGCGCTCGCAACATAAAAGATCGAACACAAGGGCTCAGGAACATCCGTGTTATCTCCCATGATCGCTATTTAAAAGGCGCCGCAAGAGGATTGGTCTCGTACAATGGCTCGCCTGGTTTGCCCTTTTTATGCGGTGAATAGCAACAAGCTGCAGGTTGAGTCAGTCACTCAATGTGGCTCCGTTTTTTTTACTGCTACAATAAAAATCACACAAATAAGCAGTATGGCTGTTCTAGTTCATCCCTACTGACCACCAGGGGGCGGTGCTTAAAGCACTGAATGTCCATTTCGCGCATGCGCAGTTCGAGTATGCATACCAAATTGGTCAGTTGTGACACCTGGATGACACTGGACGTGTATAAGTTCTGGTGTCACCTGAGGTTCGTTTCCTTTTTTCCTTTTTTCTTCCCGCGTGGCAGTTTGCATACCGCTGCGTTTTTCTCTCTGAGGAAGCAAGACTCGTCTCTCAACATATTTGTCCCGTCGCTGGGAGCCTTGTGACCGTGTTGGCCGGAGCTGCGTGATCGCCCTCCTGAGGCTGCAACAGTGTTTCCGTTTGTTTGTTTAACGACGCTGTGGTGTTCTTCTTTGTTTATGGCCCGGAGTGGTCGCGAGCTATAACCTCCCACCTGAAGGGAAGGTTTTGACTCCCTTATTTGTCCCTTTAGACATTTTAGTGGCCGCGTGTGTTGGGTTTAACTATTCTTTTGTCGTCGGGTTATCTTCGGGTTACCTTCGCGTTTGCGCCCGGGCTACGCGGCTTGTGGTTTGTTGTCTCGCCCCTGCCGGCCTCGGCGACATTAGCGTCCCCTCTCCCGGCCTGGTGGGGCGTGCTTTTGCCTGTTGGCGACTAGTGCAGCTTACCTTTTGCCTCTGCCAGTGACTGCATTTTCGCGTCCCCTCTCCCGGTTTAGCGGCGCATACTTTTGCCTGCACTGGCTTGGCTTTTCCCTTTGCCGGTGATAGCGTCTTCGCGTTCCCTCTCTCGGCTTATTGGCGCGTGCTGCTGCCTCTTCCAGCTTTGCTTCTGCCTTTGCCGGTGACGGCGCCTTCCTGGCCCCTCTCCCGGCTTACGGCGGTGTCCTATGTCGCGCGGGCTGCCTGGTTTGCCCGACTCCGTTGTAGCCTCACGACCCGTGCGCCGCTGGTGTTTGCGACAGTGTCTGCTTGTGGAGGTGGCGTCCACGCGCATTCTCACAGCTTATCGCTGCGTCGATAGTTTCCGTGTGACTTTGCCTTGTATGTGTGCCGCTGGCGGTGCCCGCCTTGCGTCTGCTGTCCAGGTAGCGTTCGCGCTGCCTTCCCTCATCTTATCGCTGTGTTAACTGTTGCCGTGTGACTTGGGCTTGTGCGTGATCCGCTGGTGGTGCGCGCCTTGCGTCTGCTGCGCAGGTGGCATTAGCGCTTCCTTCTCTCAGCTTGTCCCTGGTTCTGCTTGCCTTTTTCTTGCTATGGAGGATTCCCGCAGTTGTGTGGACTGTGGTGTCCTGTTTGCGGCCGTTGATGACCGTCTCGAGCGCTGCCCGAGATTGCCAAGGTGCTGACACCGTCGACGGGTACCTGTCCGGTGAGCCTTGTGTTGACTTCAGCGTGCCTCGGGCACTGAGAGGTGCCGGGCAGGAGTGCTGGTTTCGGGGATGCCTGCCACCCGAGCCTGTCTTCTTTTGGCGCTAATGGTAGAGTGGCAATGCACCCCTTCCGGCGGGGGTGGCCCAACAACAGGTAGGAATGGCATGGCGCTCTAAACGCCTCGGTGTGTCCGCTACTGCGTCCGCCCCCCTCAAGAAGAGGGCTACAACGGAGCAGCGTCTTGCCTCTGAGGTGGGGCGGTTGCATGCGGAATTGGTGGAGGTGAGGTCCCTTTCACTGGAGTGTCACCCTCCCGCGGAGGTGGCGGGCCCTTCTTCTTCTCCTATGCCTGTGCTTGTCCCGGGGGATGACGCCATTTCTCTTTTTAACGACGTTGACAGTGACCCAGCATCGGGGCCTTTGGATTCGAGCTCGCCGTCATCTGCCCAGAGCCCAGTGAGGCGGGGGATGCCTCTATGCAGTCTGTCTTGCGTAGTGCCTTGGAGTGCCTCCGTGTGGATATGCCCTTGCAAGCGCAGTCGGCACCGGAGAGTGCCTTCTTCCGGCACAGACGTCCCTCTTCTGCCTTTTCTGTCCCTGCATCTGGGGACTATCCAAGGGAGCAGCACGCCTGCTGGAGGGTTACTGGGGCCCTCTCCCGGCTTTCGGCGAACGGCCGTACCTTGGTGGCTATGCACGACGCTGCTGGTGCCGGCCTAGATCGCATGCCTAGCGTGGAACCGGCCATTACGTCCCTCATCACAGGAGCATCACCCTCCCGCGGAGGTAGCGGGCCCTTCTTCTCCTCCAATGCCAGAGGAGACACTTCGACCAGCTGATCGGTGTCCTCGGCCCCAGTGTCGGGTGACCGACGACCTTCTCATGAGATCCTACAACGCTGGTGTGCGATCTGGTCGCATCGGTAATTCCTTGGCTCACCGAAGGCTCCGGGTGTCACGCCGGTGCCTCCTTGCACTGGCACCTTGGAGGGACCGGGCTTACCTGTCGAGGGGCGTCCCACTTGGTGTGGCCCCGGCCCGCCGCGAGGTGGTCACCACGGACACCAGCCTCATGGGATGGGGTGCTGTCTGGCAGCAAAGGATGGCTTGGGGACGGTGGTCTGTGCGAAACAGCGCCGATCACATCAATGTGCTGGAGTTGCGTACAGTGCACTTGGCTCTCATGCACTTTTTGCCATACCTGGAAGGGAGACACGTGCTGGTGCGGTCGGACAACACCTCGACCGTGCCCCCACCCGGAGGTGCAAGTTGTTGTTAGCAGGAGTGGGTAAATTAGCTAAATATTCCACTATGTGTCCGTTTCTTGAGTCACTTTGGGGACCTTCAACTTCAGACGTTCCAGTTTGCCTCCACTTCTGGGGTTCTGCTGTATCCCTTATTCCTCCCGAATCAATTTGCAGTTCTATATGCACATGCACACCTACTGATTTCAAATGATAAATGGTGGGAGTGGGCCAGGTTAGAACCTATCAAATTTTGGTGTAGATCCAAATCAAAATGCAATGAAAGTGGCCCTTATTGTATCTGGCCAAACAATATAGTCGTTTTAACAGTCTAATGGAGACAAATGGCTCTATATGAAGGTGTATAGTGTGGAGCAGGTCCAAATGAGGATTGATCCTTATGTCGGGTCAAGTGTGACTGTGCACTTGTGGCAAAGAGTGTTGTCTGCCTTTAGGCAGTGGGGCTGAGATGTAAGTTTGTCAAGCAGTACACTCGGTGATGCATTCTAATGAGGCGGATGCGCTTGACGGCGATGTGGCACTAATGTCTTTTTAAGTAGCTCAAGACCGTGCTAAAATCCCCAGTGAGCTCACCCTTCTCAGTACCCCCACCCCAAGTTTCATTTGACGATTGCCTTTTTTTCCATTATTTTCTCCTTAATGGCACATTTAATAAATACGCCACAGTATTAAAGGACCACTTATAGACATTTTAAAGGTGGGGGGTTTCGGCAGACAGATGGAAGTCGGCTAATTTATTTTTAGTCCGCTTTATGTACGCAGATTCACAATGGATAACATAGCTCGTCAAAGAATTGCATTTAGCGCTTGTTCCGGAGGCAGCAGACGCCAGAAGGAATAAACTTGAGGAGAAAAAGCGCTGACAACTACTGTAAAAAGCATCTCGGATGTGATTCGACATTATTGCAAGTCGTGTTTCAGCGAGATTGTTTTTCAAATATTCGCCCGCCTCTCCTCTGCGGTCCCTGTCAGCCTCCCTTCTCGCCACATCCTTTTCCTCTGGATTCGCTTTCTTTTTCCCACTTGGCGAGTCAACAGCGGACAGCTAGGAGTGAAGCAGGCAATCTCGTTGGGGGTGCTGAGGGTCTTATGTAACGGCTGGTTTCAGGCTAGTATGCTTTTAGGGTGTCACTGGCTGTGGTGGTACCACGCTGAAGGAGCACTTTGGAGTCATGAGCGAGCTCGACAAATAACACTGTCACCCGGATGTCACACAAGAAAATAACATCGCATTTGGGAACCCTTCCATTCCCGCTCCTAAAACGTAATACTCGTTTATTTCTTAACATACATTGGCATATACAATACATTTATATTTATCCTTATTAAAAACACAAAACTTTGTGGGATGTTCTTTAAGAGGCTGGAACAGATTGATTGAAGTTCTTAAATTCTTCCCCTTGCTCTTGCACCTACTCTCCATGATGTGCTTGCACTCATGGCTGACAATCAGGCACTCTAAAGCAGCCACGCCAGACATAAGTCCAAGTCTACTCGCTAGCTTGCAAGGCGGACTTAAAATAATTAAAAAATAAAATAAAATCCCTCCTTCTCCATCTCTTGGCTTTCTCTTGGTGTCGTGCGTGCACTCAAGGCAAACAATGAGGTGCTCTAGTGGCCATGCCAGTTGACTAAATGCAAACTATACTTCAACAAAACGCATACGTGAATTTCTGTTTGTTTGTTGCAACGCCGTTTGTGCATACTCCCTGAAAATGATGAGACTCAACATCAGATGTCACCAGCGAGCCCAGTCGGCATGCTGACTTCTCTGCTTGTCATCCCTCCCGCAGGCACGCACCGAGGCTGGGCTGCCGTTCAAATGCGTCTCCTTCATGAGCTGGTGTATGCCTCCCGCCGCATGGGTAACCCCGGCCTCTCCGTACGCCACCTGTCCTTCCTGCTGCAGACCATGCTGGATTTCCTGTCCGATCAAGGTCGGTGGAGCACACGGAGAGAGTGGAAGAGAGAAAAGTTAGAAAGACGCCGTGTTGCTCCTTGATTACATGTTCTATTTCAACCATGTGAGGTGCTGCTTTTATACCCTGTATAAAAAAAAAAAAAAAAAAGCAAACATTTAGAAACAGCCACCCTGGCCTTTTGTGATAGCAGCACTGTGCTCATTAGTGTGCCGCGCACAAAGCCGCCTCCTTTTTGGACCGAGTGCAACATTGTGCTCTGACCAGAAATCCTGCGCTGCCAGTTTGAGCTTCTACCGAAACAGCGTGAGCTAGACAATCTTCTGGCTACACAATAGAGGCCACTATAATCCTTGCTTGGCTGCGAAGCATGTGAATGGACACGAGGGTACGGTAGGAGTAGTAGAGTTATGAACAAGATGAAACAAGCTTAGCAAACGGGAGGCTGTGTTTGAGCACAAGCAGCTTTTGCATGTTTCTTCAGAGGGTGCCTCTAATTCAAGACGATGATGCAACAGAATGCCGTAATTTCAATTTGTTTGACTTATTTTCTTTCAGTTGAAAATGCAGTGTTTGAATCTTTGCAGCCGCAGTGTTTACCCATTTGAGTTTTATGCGGCTGTTGACTCGCATAAATATTCAACAAACTATCTGACGGCTCGAGATAATTGCATTTATCTTTCCCCACAAGCCGCTTGATCTGAATCGTCTTTAATGACACCTGATCTCTCCGCCGGTCATGTTTTAGATCTTTATGAGGAGAAACGGCAAGTTTAATGAGGGTTAAGCCTATCTGCGGCACTGGAGAAGTTCCGAACGCTAAAGTCTTGGAAAGTACAATAAAATATTACGTCCGCGCCATCTTGGGGTACATCCAATATGTGCAACTATTTATCTGATTTCTATCCAAATTAGGCTATACCTGATTCTGATCTGAAGGTATACAATTCCATGTTTTAAGCTCAGAAAGGGGATGTTGTCGCATCTCTTCTGAGGCCGACTTGGAGTCAACAGCAGATCCGATTTGCATCGACTCACTTTCAGTTGCCAGAACGTCCCTGTAGCATCAACTTTATTTAATGTACAACGAAGAGTCAACTTGTTAGCTGAGTTCATCTTTCGTCTTTACTTTGTACAACTTTGGACGTCCTCCTCACGATTACCTCTATGTCTCTCCGTCTCATTGAAGATGTCAGGCAGAGGATTTTACGTGGAGTAAATCCAGCCGATAGAATGTGTCGGAATTTGGATGTGTATAGAAAGCGTCGGGTGGAGATGGGCAGATAATGATTTTTATGTCTCTGCCACAAGCAATAACACTTCAGCTCCAAGCAGAATTGGGGAAGTCTATAAAAGCCTCGACCTTAGTTTTGATGGGAAATGATTGCAGCAAAATATTGAAGGATTACAGGCAGCGGCATATTTTTAAGGTTCCATCAAAAAGGTGTTTGTGCATTTAGGCAGAATACTGAAAATGTTGCTCTGGGAGAAGCAGCTCAAACAGAAACAATTGTCTTTTCAAACTTGATGAAAAGTTGCACCACCTGCTGAGAATTGTAATTGCTTGCAATTAAAAAAAAAAGAAATGCAGCCTATCCATCACGTCTTAACAATTTAACCACACTCACACACGCATAACTTGAGTCGGTAAAAGGTAAAAAAAAAAAAAAAAAAAAAAAGGAGATTAGAAGAGTTGTTTGTCGTGACAGTCGTGCAGAGTCTGTGTTTTTTGTCGCACAACAATGCTTTGGAAAAAGATTAATCATGGTGAGCTCGGCTAAGATTTGTGCATGCAAATTAAATTTTTTTTTGTGTGAAGTTGCACCTAGTATTCAATGCTGGTAATTAATCTCTTTTCTGGCGCACGTGGAATGCAAAATAAGCACAAAACTCGTTTTTACATATATTTCTACCCCGCAAACAAGTTCTTGGATCTCAGTGCTATGGTGTCAAGTAATTCTCATGGAAATAAATGTTGAGGCTCCATTGGACCCCCTCCCTTGTGTTGCCACGTGATCCTCGCCAATGCGCGGGGTGGGCGTGAGCGGTTGTCGTGAGGTAACGCTTATTTTGCATATAGAACCAGAGATTGAGATCCAGTCAGTAGTTGGCGCTCGAGAAGCGCTTTGCGGTGCATTCTAATTCTTGATGTGAGCCGACGTACTTGTCCACTTGTGATTGAATGGCCTGCGGTGCACTTTGATGGCCGCTCCCACAAAGTATGACTCGATACAAAACATTCATATGCAGTCTTAAAAAAAAAAAAACAGTAGTCCTGCTCAGACAAGATTAACTTGATGTGAAAGTCCAAATTCAGTCAGATGTTGTGTAGTTTAAGTTGACATTATGCATATTAATGACATGTCTGTTCCATCCTGTTGTCAAAATAATCCAAGGATCAATAGCACACTAGCAAGGGGGTGGTCCTATTTAATGTTCACCGTTACGACTGGGGTCAGGGCTATGGGGTTGGGTCTAGGCTAGCAGCTATGATTAGCTCAGAGCGGGAAGAAAAAAAAACAAGCACCCGAAAAGACACTCACAGCATGGGTTGCACTGTATTTTCCTCCATGGTGGCAGCACTTCATTGCCAAGTGAAGTGGAGGAGTTGTCAAAGAATTTTGGAAATGCCATTGGACTTTTTTTTTTTTTTTTAAACGTTTCACCCTAAAATATATATGACCTGTGAAAGAAAGCAACTTAAGCAAAATGAAATGGAATTAAATTCACTATTGAAAACGTGTGCATGCAAGCAGAGATGTCAGAAATGTGATCATGGGAGTTTATTTATTATTATTTATTTTTTATGTCAACAACTTCGTTGGGGGCGTTATTATCTAAATTAGCTCCTCTTTTACTTCATATGACAGCAAAAATTTGGAAGTGTTTACTCACGGACACATTTTCGGAAAGAGGCAGCTCACAAAAGACTTACTCTATTTGTAATTTCACACTTGATGGCTAGGCAGGCACTCTCGAGATTTATGAGAAGCATTTAAAAAGTCACTTTTCACAGAAAATCAAATTTCTTTCCAATTGTTTTTTTTTTCCCAAGGATTTATTCCATCAAGTGCTGCTCTACACCTCCACTGTGTAGATGATGCTTGAAGCTCTTGGGTCAATAGGCTAATTATAGTGGTCAACCTGGAGTGAGTGACACCCCTAAGGAACGTATGATAAGGCAGAGTAAGCTTTGAAAAGCTAAATGATGAGATGTAGAGTAGCAGTCAAGAGTAATGGCCTGATTAAAGCGGGCGCGCGACCGTTCATCACTTTGTCGTCACTGAACAGAACCACGCTGGTCAATACCGTGGAAAGAATTGGACATGCTATTTGACTCAAACGATGATGTCATTAGAGATGTGTTCTGCTGCTGTGGTTTTCAGAATCGCAATGAGGTTTTCATCAGCTGATTTAATTCACGTCATTGCACCGTTTAAATTCTTTGCAAGTGTCCTTCTAAGCACATCGGCCGCTGCGGAGCCTTGCCAAGCCAAAGCAATTTTTACGGCCGGGTGAGCAGTAATGTTCCATTTTTAAAGCTATTCGTGGTACAATAAGGCTTAACATTTTTATTTGAAGACTCAACGCGGTATTGCTGAGGGAGACTCACCTCACAGGCCATTAATGTTTGGCTTATTTATAGTCCGCGAACACCAAACCTGTGCAGTAAAAAAAAAAAAAAAAACTGTATATGATGTTTCTACATTTTATAGAGAAAAAAGAAGTGACCCAGAGCCTGGAAAATTACACCTCCAAGTGCCCGGGTGGAATGGAGGTCATCACCCTACCGGATGGCCTTAAGCTCCCACCGGTGCCTTTTACAAAGCTCCCTATTGTCCGGTAAGTCAGCATTGTCAATTACACCAGTGAAATATACTCATTGGACACTTCATTAGAAACAACTGCGCAAGCTATTGAGCTTCGGCACAGGAGCTTACGCATCTCTCAGTCCAATCCAGCAAAACACCACTCCAACACAATAACAATAACACGAGATAAATTAAGATCTCTCACAGCAGCATTCAAATTGGGCATCATTATCTTTGTAAAGGCAGAATATACACTTCTCACACAAAGTTAATCATGTTAGGCTTCCGGGTGCAATTTTAGGTGGACTTAATGATTCCACTTGTCTAAACTTTTGAATGCATGCGTCATTCTGTTCAATGTTTCAGTACGTTTTCACAGCATGCGCATGAACTATTTTAAGGACGTCCACTTCTATGCCTACCTGTGGCTCTTCTATTATCTCTGCTGAAAATGTCTGATGACGTTCTAAAAGCACCTGTTTGTAGCTTCGCAATGTCGAGGTAATGTTGACCGTAGGTGTATTCTTGGTCTCCATGACAAAATGTGAAAAGCATGATGAAGAGGACTCTTTCAATACAATTTCTAATTGAACTAGGATTTATTGTTTGATTCTCGGATCAAACACAGTGTTGTTACCTTTGTTGTTCACCTCCTTGATTGAGAAGAAATTGCGCTGGAGTACTAATTCAATGAGCATTTATAAATGTGCAGTGAAATGTTTAGAAAAGGCTAAAAGTTGTAATGTAAAGTTTACAGGGCCTCTTAGGTTCAATTAAGACTCCACTTTAAAACATCTACTTCATGGTGGAGTTTGCAGTTTTCAAGCTGCTAGTAAGAACTTAACATAGCCGCACTTCATTCCCTTCCCTCCTGTTCATGGCGAATTCATGATGGAAAAGTTGCCAAACATGAAATGTTACCGGTTTGATGATGTATTTTTGGCATGTACAATCAATTAAATACATCAAAGGTGAAACTTGTGGTGGTTTGTTTTCCAAGCCCAGTGATGCATTCGTCCGCGTAAGACACCAGCGCTACATACTTAAATTTGTTTCGAGAGCTGCCCAGTTCCTTCTTTTTAACTTTTTTTTGCTAACCGGAGTTAAATAATCAGCTGTACAAAACTATAACCGTGAGGTTGCTGTGTGCGGCAGACAAAGTGTCCAGTCCTGTTTTAAAATAATTATTAAAAATCTAATGGAGGTGTACGATGCGGCCAGAGAGGGATGATTTTTTTCAACATGTTTCCTTTTTTTCTACTGTCAGGCCATACAAACAGTTTTAACATGACAAAAAGAGTTTTTTTTGTTTTTTTTAAAACTGCAAACTCGCCCTTTAGATGGTTTGAATCTTGTGTGAAAGTTGAGTAAATAAACACTCCCTGCGAATAAAGTGAGTATTTTCTTTCGTTTGTTTTCCATTATTTCTCAAATAGGTCGGTGAAGCTTCTGAACCTCCCGGTGAGTCTGCGTCCTCACAAGGTGAAAGGCCTGCTGGGTCCCAACGTGTCCACGGCCAGCCCCTTCATCTACTCGCCCATCGTCATGCACAACAGAGGAGAAGAGCGCTGCAAGAAGATCGGTAAATCCTCTTGAGAGCACACACGGCGATTCATTCCAGGGCCAAACAGCGTCGTCATATGTCCTTGATATGACGAGAAGGTGGCTGATCAGGCAAGGAGGTGCGCTTGACTGCACAAAGCTTTACATGTCGAGCAACAGAGAGCCGCGGAGGATCTGATTAAATATTCCGGTTGTCAGCGTCACGATGGAACTGCGGTTCACTGGGCGCGCTCGCCCCACTTGAGGCTTATCTCGTATGGCCTTATCAAACAAGATGAGCATTTGGCGACTTTTATAATCCCGCCTTAATTATGCTTAGATGATATTAGCCGACGGCGGTTATCTCCCTCTGCGAACATACGGTACCTGCAGTCACTGTGTCTAAGCTTTGCAGCTTGTGCATTTATTTGTGCAGAGGGAATGCGCCAATGTTGACTGAGCTTGGTTAAATTGATGAGACGTGAGCAATATATAATGCAAATAGACAGCTTTCTGATATTTTTAGTTACGAAACTGCTACTTTTATCCGGTGTTAATCAAGTTTAGCCCATTTTTTTCCAGAACTAAAACCGCAGCCTTTGTTTGCATCAATATAGAAAATCTGGCCAGAATGTCTGCGCTAGTACTAATACAGTATTTTTTTACTGAAATGTGACTGCATGACAACAGGCTTTTTTATGCAGTACAACCTGTTTGCTGCATTTGGTCTATGACTGAGATGTCAGGAACTCAAATAGACATGTGGACACACTTGCTGAACACACGTTCCCCCCCTGGAGTCACCCTGATTCCAACGGAAGGCTGAAGTGCTGCGAGACTTCAGGAACCAATCCGGAGATGAATCCCCGCTTCCTCCTGGGAGCTCTCTGCCAGCTGATGAGCTTTTGATTGTGTCCTCACACATCTTAAAGTGTCTCTTCTTAGCACGGCGAAGTACAAATATAGTCCCGTGATGTTGCCATGGATGTGAGCGCGCATTCATCTCCGCAAACCCAGATCATCCCTGATTGTCAATTTTGTAGTGTCCTAATGCCGCTTTGGAGCTCGGGACTTAAAAGACTTTTAAGAACAGACGAGGGTCTCGGGTGTCTTGTGATCAGTGCAATATCCGCGCGAGGCATCCACACTGGAGAACTTCACTACGCTCCCTCAGTGGCGCACTTCTAAACCTTTACAGCCTCGCTGAGCTAGCGCTCATGCCCCACTGGCGGGTTTTACTGATCTCATTAGCATTCTGAGCGACATGGCTGCAAACGATGGCTTGTGGATGTTAAACTATAGATGTTTATTTTCATGATACACGGTGTGCCTCGGATTGGTGTGAAAGCGTGATATAAAGGCTTTTGCGTTCACTCTGATGTTTGTGATAGGGCCTTTTATCTGATCTGTTGTCAAACACG
Organism: Filicampus tigris; assembly: GCF_054856515.1. Taxonomy (NCBI): domain Eukaryota; kingdom Metazoa; phylum Chordata; class Actinopteri; order Syngnathiformes; family Syngnathidae; genus Filicampus; species Filicampus tigris. The sequence goes on along the minus strand of NC_141234.1, from coordinate 6,860,213 downwards.
ACGCAGGGCTGCGCATGTTCTGTAAGTACATCCCTGCTAGTGTAAACACGATGTGATTATTTTTGAAAAAAAAAAAAAAAAAATAGCGTCACCACGTGTGTTGCCCCGTATGATCTCTCTTCCACTTTGCACACCGGCGTAATCCTGATGTGGTCTGTCTTGTGTTTCACACTAAGTTACCTAATTGTTACTGCTCAACTTGTTGACTTGGTTCCTTAGTCACTGCTTCAACTGAGCATTCTACCATTCCTCTGCAGTGTTAGCATGCTTTGTTCGGTTGATCAAAGACAAGGGGGTCGCTCGTTTCATCACGGACCATATCGTAGGTTCGGTTTTCTTGACTGTGAAAAGGAGGAATCAAACCTGAACGATGTTAAACTCCTCAATAGGGGTTCGTGCATTGTTTCTTCGTGAGGTTTAATGGCATCGTTTTAGCTGGGGCACCCACGTATCCTTTTTTCACCCTCACCTAATTGGTTGGCTCTGAGAGCATGCCAATGAGCCAGAGCCCAGGTTACACCACAGTACTGCTAGCGTTCGCCTTCCTTGAAGCCTTTTGCCTCCTTTAAACCACTCCAGGGGTTTAGGAGACTCTGACATGTCTGTTCGAAGCAATTGACTGCGAATGTTAACGTTTCAGTTCACGCTATCCATCAAATCAGAAAATGATGGATACTCCACTGCTGGTCTGTAATATTTGAAATGAAATGAAAGTAAGATTGAGCTCATTACGGTTATTTGTTCTCTCGCTCTCTCTCTTCGCCATTGTTCCAGATATCATACCTACTGTATGTTAGAGCCCGCAACAATTATTGGTGTCCTACACAAAGGAAATTGATTGCATCTGTCCCCCGCCACCCCCCCCCCCCCCCTTTGTTTTTAGACTTCCAGTGGGTTCAAGGAGATGTTTGCGAGGTGCAGCTCATGGTCTACAACCCCATGCCTTACGAGCTTCGAGTGGAGAATGTGGTCAGTAACATAGCCCAATTAAGATCCCTTAAAAGCTTTTTGGGACAATTTATTTCTGCATCGGCTCAAGGTGAGAGCAAATTCCTCACTGCTTGACAGTAAGAGGCCATCGGGGAAGCATCACACCGCGGATGTTGCATTACTTTTATGGCTTCGCACAACCTGTCCTGTCAGAGTAGATAACTCCTATATTGAGGTACAAAAGACCCTTCATTGTCTGTTTTTTGTATAGGATAAAGTTTAAATTGAGCAATCCTTTTATCATTTAATAGCACTCTGGTAGTGGCAGCTTTCTAAGTGGAAAGCATTTTGCTTTTCCAGGAAAAAACAAACACAGACCCACCCTAAATAACATTTTCATGCAATTTTGGGGTGGTATTATACAATCTGGGATGATAACATTTCAAGGTTCCGCATGGTGCCCAGCATAACATTACACTGTTACATGGTAATGGAAGCCGTGCTCACTTACCGTCATACTTGTTTATAATGTATTTTAATATCTATGACTTAGAAGTATATTTCATACACATTTATTTTTCAGGGTAATGTTTGCAAGATGAATTGGAAATATTAAACTGGGATCATAGTTTGGGATATATTTATGGTTAATTAATTTTTGGCAGACATATATATATATATATATATATATATATATATATATATATATATATATATATATATATACACACCGTGTACTCCTTACTCAAGAATGGCATTATCGTTTAATTGATTAAAATACTAAAGATTATGCTGTTAAAACAATGTATAGCTTCAACCAACAAATATGCTGTTGATTCATTCTCAACTAGGCTGCGGCCTAAAGCAAAAAACAAAAAAACCTGCATCACTAATGCAAAGTAGATACACCCTGCAGGCTGCGTTATTTGGCTCAATAGAGACGATTCTTGGGTTCTATTTAATAGTCTATTAAAACGGCAATTGATTAAGCGATCCTTAATTTTCTCCATCATCGATCAAGGGAGTCTAGTCAACTGACCATCCCTACAATTTTTTTCATACAAAATCCTACTTAATTCTAACGATGGCAGGCTCAATAGATACATTTGTCTTCCCCCTCCCAGCTGTGCAATTTCTGGTCATGCAGTAATGTACTCATCAAAAAAAAAAAAAAAAAAGTTTTTAGTGCAGCGGTATCAGGGGGGTACCCAGCTTGCATGCAGTTTACTGTTTATCAAAGATACGTTTATTTTCATTAAAAATGTGCTGCAGCTCCCAAGTGGAACTTAATTGGTTGTTGCATTTTCTGCTCTGCCGTCTGTATGTTGTCACATGCGTCGCCAAAAATGCCCAAAAAAACCCAAAACAAAATATCCAGGCTGGTCATTTTGAAATGTTTACACGGACCAGAGAAATGTTTGCCAGCCAATTTACTCCAGTCACATTGTGACGTCTGCTACAAAACAACTGCGATGCTCACATTTGGAGCACATGGCATGGGTGCAAAAAAGAAAATCAGTAAGTACAGCAAAAAAAAAATCCTTAGTGGACTTGTATGCCCTTTGATATCTGTAGACTCATATTTGGAGTGCAGTTTCCTTGACGGATGGGGTCAAACAGTGACAAGCATCCCATTAGCGTGCCCCTCACCCCACATCTCGATCAGGTAACAGATGGGGACAGAAGCCCCTCGCAGATTCGCGGCGGTGAGTAACTTCGGGTGGTGTTGTAGAGTCACGCGGTGGAGAGGCTCACTGCCAAACGCAAGCAAGACCAACGTGACTGCTTGAGATGGATGCAAAGAAGCTGGCAGCTCAAACTCTGATAATTAACCTTTTCAAGTCCGGCATGCCAATGAAGGATTTCCAATAGGTTAGCGGTATTTGCCACCACTTTGCGCCTTAGCTACAGTTATACCAAGGGCATTCTACATTAACGTGCCTCAAAAGCTTCTTTGGTCTTGACGCACTGCCTTTTCCTCCGTGAGGTAGTGTCTGCTGTTACGGATTGATGCAGTTGCGTCACCGCGGTTTGTCTCGCGCGGCGTGCGCTGGGAATGTAAATGCAGTTGGTAAATGTGGGGGCTTGATTGCACATTGCACAGGATGCATTCCAGACAGTATGCTCTTACAGTGTGTCATTTCAGTGCTGTGACTACTCGTAGTAGTACTTAGCCACATGCTGGAAAGGTGCAGAAAAGTGCTGTCATTCTTGAGAGTCAGACCCGCCTACCATAACTGAAAATCTGTAATATGTAGCGACTATATAAAAAAATAAATAAAAATAAATAAATAAATTAAGTAGTATTTTTTTTTTAAGCTTTGTAACACTTTCTTTAAACACACACGCTCAACTCATTCAGTGCCAGCTATTTCATCACACAGTGCTGGTGATTTTAGACCATTTTGTTGATTTTTCAAGACACGAAAAAACATTGAATTTAGCAAATGAAAACATATACACTCTTCCTCCACCAGAAAGTGATTCAACCTTTTTCCGTTCTCTAGTAATCAGCAGTAGAACATAGGTTTTATGAAATTCAGCTGCATGCCACACAATGGTAGCACAGAACTACTTTTGTCTCAGTGAAGCTCCTCAACTAACTTCAAATTGTTTCCTTGGAGCCAAGAGGCTCCAAGATGGGGCCAAAACAATAACTCTGAGCATAAAACAGAAAATAACCAAGAATAGGTTCCCTCCAAAAAATCCGCAAATTTAAAATGCAGGGTTTTACTGTGGACTAGCAAAAACCTATTAGACCTCCGGTGCATTTATACAAATAAAGGTTCTCCACCGTAACATTTGATACTTAACAGATGTAAATCCATATTATGTAATACTTAATTGAAATTAAATTAATCTTGAGTGTTTTGATATATTTTTATTCCTGGCAAAAATTTGTGTTTTGTTTTGTTTTAATCAACTTTCTGTCTGTGTGTGGCGCGTACTCATAAATGTTTAATCTTCCCAAGCAAGAGGTGTCAAAGCGTGCGTGACAAATTTTAGATGGTGTGGTCCCGACAGACTGCGTAGAAGCCAGACATGGTGTCCCCCCGAAAAAAGAACTCACGCTGCTGCTCTTGTTTCCCGCAGTTATGGTAATGAGTTCACAGCGACCGGCGCGCTTGTAAACTTGAATGGCTCAGGAAGAGCGCACAGTGCCGTCGAGGCCAAACAATTCTAATTGGGTTTGGCACTGCATGTGGAAATTCATAGATGTACCCACCTCCTGCATAAACGTGTTGTACATACTACCTGCCACCAGTTGGTCACTTTTAATCAAAACTTGATTTGTCTGGTCACGTGTGAACGCAGTCATTGAGCTTGGTTTTGTCCCCTCAGTGAGGTACCGCATGTTGAACCTTCCTCTGTTTGCACTAAGGGTTTGCTGACCTCCGGCGTCGAATTTGAGTCCCTCCCTGCTGCGCTGTCACTGCCGGCAGAGTCCGGTCTCTACCCTGTTACTTTGGTGGGCGTCCCACGAACCTCTGGAAACATCACCATCAACGGTGAGTCCCATCTGATATGCTCGGAATCATTTCTAAATCTCTGATAAAGTGTTATCGGTGTAGTATCCGATCATTTTTTTCAAGTCCGAGTATGAGCACAGGCATACAATATTGTTTTTTGTTCATCCCTGCTAGTAGCATGTAGTTGTCTTAACATTCTTAAAGTGGCGATCAATTAGGTTGAATAAATGCTCAAATGTCTTTCGACAACTGTTCTATATTTGATCCAAGGCTACCACACCTCAGTGTTTGGTGTTAGCAGCGATTGTCTACTGGAGGGTCTGCTTGGGGTCAAGACTGACGGATGCCTGGTTGAGGTCATCCCCTCGCTTCCTCGTCTCCAGCTCAGTACATCACTACCACGGTGAGCGGAATGTTTTATCCCTTCATCCATTACCTCTGCCAAGAAGGTTGTGTTAAGAATGTTTGCCACTTAATTCATTTTGGTGAACTTTTGATTGCTGGGTATTAGGCCAGGGAAGAAATCAGTTCATCTGTATTGATTTATTTTAGTTATTTATTTATTTTCCCTTTTGTTCATAGTTTGGCCTTGATGGAGGCCGGAGGTGCAGCGTGTCCGCAAGGTTTCATGGAAATGAGTAGTTTTTGCGTATTACGGATAAATAAATGAATAACATGGACTACACCGATTTTTACTTTTTCACTTCTTTGAGCAGTTGGAAGGTCTGTGCTTTCTGAGTTTTTTGTTGGCCAGTCTTTTGCCAATGTTGCGCATCCCCCCTTCAGCATCCTAACAGAGTTGGCAAATCACCTTGACCCCAGTGTATGCCCACAAAAAAACAAAAGACGAACACAATACAATACAAAACCTGCTTCTGGACAGAAAAGGCATCATGTTTAGTGAATGTAAAAATGTGCAATTCATGGAGGAAATGTGCATATTTAACCTTTTGCTTTTGCACTCCATCTGATGAGCAAACAACAACAAAAAAACACCTTTGCCAAGCCATACCTAGAAGAGGTAACGCCTACTTAGAGTTCTGTATTATGTCTTTGTCATGATGTCTTTTGTGAACTTGTTTCAATGGAAGCCCACAATTAGCAAGGACACTTTTTGCCACTCTGGATTTACAAGAAGCCATTCCATTTTGTTTTCCTGTGCAGCACGCAGGCTTCCCCTGCGAGCAACATGAGAGAGGGGAATTAATTGAATTTACTGCAAGGAAACAAGCGTCTGAACGTGGTGAAAGCATAACCACGGCAAAACCCTCACGCCCTCAAGTACAGCACTTTTGATGTGGAGCATCTTTTTGTTCTTTTTCAGCTTCCTAAAGTTCTGTAGCAGAGACACACGGCAAAGAGAATACAAATGTAATAGGTGGTCTCCAGGGTCCTCTGATGGGCCTTCAGTTTTGACATCAGAGGAGGCTTCTCGGCATTCAGAGCTTTCATTTTTTTTTTTTTTTTTTCCTGCAACAGAACTTGTAGTACCTTTCTTTTGTTGCCAAGCTATTGGTGTTGTTGATGTTTTTAAAGGTTTGGATCAGGGGTGGGCAAAGAATGTGCCAAGGACCAAATGCGACCCACTCTGTTCTTGAATCCAGCAAACACTTGTCAAGAGTCGCGTAATAACTGTTGCATTTATTTATTTTATTAATTATTTTATGACATAACAGGTTAATTATATGATAACTAAAACTATTTGAGAATGACAATTAACTTTGATTTCTGGAACACAATAAAAAATAAAGGTTTATAACTGCCGGTAAATGCTACAGGATCGTGGCAAAGCACTACATGAAGCTCCTCAACTCACATCAACATAGTTCCTTGTCCATGTCACAGGGTGGTAAAGCTTCTCTTTATCCACACACTCAGGTCAGCCCACACACCTCAGCCCATGTCCAAAGAGGAGCTTTACAGCACCGTGTCTGTGCAGCTTTTCAATGGCGAGGGCCAGCAGATGACCATCACCTTGGAGAACATTGGCTCCGACGACATCGAGAGCCTGGAGCTCACCTCCAGGATCGTCAACACTAAAGGTTTGTAGCCATAACTGCTATTTCTACGTCACGATTGAATGACTTTGCCACTAATTCTTCGACAAAATTGTCATGAGAAGAGACTCCACGATCTCTCCGTTTACATTGCCACAAATTCCACTCTTGTTTTTAGTGCTAGCTCGATTCACATCCAGATGGCCTTTCTTCTTGTTTTGTGTCTCTTGTGTCGGACACGTGTCTGCTTCTTGAGATCAATGCGGTCACTCGTCATTATTTTGCAGTCTGACTTTGAGTCTGGCCTTTTTTTTTGTGCTTTAGTTCTTAGTCTGTGTGAAATTGCTATTTTTAGAAACAACCCGTTTAAACTTGTGCAGGTGATGTGGCGTATCGCCATTGAAGCCGTTCAGACTGTCCTTGCCTGCTATAAATGACTGTCATTGTTATTTTATGAGGCAGGTTAGCTGCAGGCTTCGAGTTTGTTACTATTAGTTTAGTTTGACCTTGACTGTAAAATTGTCTCTCTAAGACTCATATCATTATGTATTTATCATTTTTGGGCTAGTTTTTCCAGAACAGTTGGTTTCCTCCTTTACTTGTGCGTATGCTCAATCATCAGTGTCATGATAGTCCAAAGAAAAGGTCCCTTGCAAGCAATTAAACAGATACTTGGGTGAGCTTAACATTGGCACTTATATAATAGGTTTGCATGTAAAAATGACATTAGAACTAAAATGGCCACCTCAAAAGACTCTGTAGTGATTTATGGGCTTTTTTTGTAATTAGGTTTACGACAAATTTCATGTTATGTTTCGGTCTCAGCTGTCCACGTCACGAGAGGGAGCCAAGCGTGGTAATATTGCTCGCTTTGTCAGTTCTGTTGTCTAAAATGGTGACCGATCGTCACCAAAATGCAAATGCACATTACTACTCTTGTCCACTTCAATCTGTGAAAGTATAAAAGTGTTCTGCACAATAGTTTGGATTTTTTGACATAAAACGTGATCTCATCATGATCCCCTCCACAAAATCAAAAATACCGATGCGATTGCTCCTCCACTTTCACAAGCTGAAGCGGACAAGAGCATTAATGCGCACACTGGTTATATTTCGGACATTTAGCGACGCTAAACTCGTGTCAACTCTCAAGAGAGAGACAGTGGATTGCAGCAGCAGCAGGCAGATTGGAGCTTTACGCCCCCCTCTTCCCTCCCCGGCTAAAGGTAGGATAATGGGACGGCTAATAGCAACCACTAGCTTCAGGTCGTTAAAACAAAAAGTGTTAGCATAACAATATTAGCTCCTTATTCTGCATCCAGCCTGCGTCGAGGGGTTGCGGGGTTGCCTCCCTAGCAAGTCGCGTGCGTTGTCAGACAGAGAGCCGCCAGAGAGTGAGTTAAGCCCTCATCGAACAAGCGTCAATGTTCAGCGAACAAAAAGTTCCAGAGAGTGTGGCCGCATTGTAACGTACCTTTTCGGCTGTTTACGTTCCAAATTGGGCGGCGTGTTGTCGGTCGAGAAAATGGGGCCATTCCTGATCCAAATAAATGTGCATGTCTACTCATTTCCACTTCAGTCTCTGTAAATATCCTGACTGGTGTTAAATGCCTCGCTCGTCCTAACCGTGATCAGCAAAGAAGCAGTGTTTTCTTTTTTTTTTTTTTTTTTTTGTTTTTTTTTAAGCAAAGAGCAAAAGCAGTGTGCGCTGGTCCCAGCCTATGTAGCTCTGCTCACTTCCACATTTCCTCATTCTCATATAAATCAGCCACGGAGAGGTTAATCCTTTTGATATGTTGAAGTTGAAGTGGGCATTAGTAGAGATGTCTACACAAATTTTGCTGCCAATTGATCGTTTTTGGACGTTATAAGCAATGAAAGTACAATGATTTCCAATGGAGAGTTTGGACTACGACCGAACAGAGCTAGAACGGTAAGGGACGCGGCCATTCTCCTCATTAACAAGGGGCATTATTCATGGAGTCACTTATTTCCTAATTTCTCCCAAAAGTATTGATAAAATAGAAAATAACAACTCTTTTCATTTTCCTGATCAAAAATATATAAAATGAACTTGTTAGTGAAAACATGGCCATCCCGGCCCCACCGTCCCTTTAAGGGTGCACTGCATCTGAGCAAACTGCAAAGACCTTTTGAAAGTCATTTTAATGCCAGTCCAGTGTGTTGACATTGTGACAGTTATTTTTTCCATCCCATTTTAATTTGAATTTTTTTCCCAATTTTGTCCAAACAAGGCGTGAGTGTCGTTTTTAATTGGAACTAGAGAGAAAGTGCAGGTAACTTTGGTAAAAATAACAAAAAGTAATTGTTTTCTCTGTGAATATGTCAGATTTACATGGATTTTTAACATCTTAACAAAAGTTTAGGTGAATTTGCGAATGCCAAAACCACAAATTCCTTATACTTTCGAATTCCTAATATTCGAAAAGTCTGTTAGGCTGGCTTCCACCACATGCTCCATAAAAATAGCCTAATTTTCCCCCACACTTTTATTCTGATAGAGGAAGCAGATTTGTCAAGGATGACAAATTAAAGGTCAGGCGTATAACCCAGTGTCACAAGACAGCACCATGACGACGGGCTGCATCATCAGTGGCCTTCACGCGACCATGCACTCACCCGCCCGCCTCCTCGGCACTAACCTGACAGCCTGGATGGTGTTTCGTTCGAGTTTCTCCCTCTTGGCACAATTCAGAATTCTCAGCGAGAATTGAATGAATAAAAGATGCGTGAGTCACCATGGGAAGACGTGGAGGGACAAAAAGATTTGTGTTTCTGGAGCACGAGCCACCCCTGCGCGAGGTGGGGTCCTCTGTCTCGGAGGAGAAAAGAAGTTTGGCAACATTTGAGCAGACAAATTCAACACCCGCTTTTGACAATTTAATGAAGCGTTAACATTAATGTGAGTTGTTTTATTGGCCAAAAAATAAACTGCCATCCGACCTTCTGTCAAGCAGGGTGAGATTAGTATGCAATTTGCCGTCACAGTCCTCCGACCAATTGTATATTTTACGCTAATAAACAAGATCTGTTCTAACAAACCATACAGCACACCAATTGCTGAAGAAACACTAAACTATGAAAACCGGCATTCGCGCAAAGCCAGGGAAAGTCTAAACAGAGGGCCGAACTGGGGCTAAGCATCACCAAAATTTCAAATCAGCGGAGAGTGATAAAGTTTTACCCGTAGCAACTTGGGGGTGCTCAAAGGCTTCAAGAATATTATTAGGCCAAACAACTTGAAGTCTGTAAGGGTTAAACTTACTCTGCGAAGCATCCGCTGAATCGAGCTTTTAATGATGCTGAGTTCCAGAGCAGCCCTCCGGATAGACTTTCCCTAGCTTTGCGTGAACACCTGCTCAAATTCAGTGTTTTTTTTTATCAACGGTGGCAGTAGCAGGTGTTCTGGTGTGTTGTTTGTCAAGAACAGATTCTGTCTAGAGAAACTTGAATAGTGTACATTGTACAAAGTGTTGAAGAAATGCTAAAACTTGTGCTGCAGACTGCAGGTCTGGGACCCCCCCAAAAAAATCCTGCCTGTCGGCAATTTGGCACCGCTGGTCGAATGTCAATTGGCAAGCAATGGGTAAGGAAGCCTATGATATGCTTACAAAACCAGAAAATCATAAGCAGTCAAATAATCTCATCTGTTCAGCGAAATAGAAAAAAGGAAGTGTATGGTAACTCTTGTGATCCCCTCTACACACCATGTATATGTATATATATATGTGTGTATATATGTATATGTATATATACTGTATGTGTATATATGTATATGTCTGTATGTGTATATATGTGTATATAGATGTGTATATGTATATATATGTGTGTATATGTATATATACGTGTGTATATGTATATATATGTGTGTATATGTATATATATGTGTGTATATGTATATATGTGTGTGTATATATATATATGTGTGTGTGTGTGTGGGGGTGTGTGTGTTCATGTGCGTGTGGGTGTGTGTGTGTGTGTGTATGTATGTATGTATATATATGTATATATGTATGTATATATATGTATATGTGTATATATATGTATAATTTAATGAAAAATAAAACTCAGAAGAGAAGTCATTGTGACTGCCATTTCCTGTTGGTGCTTTCGTGAAGTCACAATCACGCCATCAAGCCAATGACTTTGCGGTGATATTTCTCTCTTTGCTCACTCATCTCCTTTCTCTCTTTAATTTGCGGGGTTTATGAATATGTATAGATGGCTGTTAGTCATGAAAAATGTATTCCCGTTAAAAGAGTTAGTGGTGTGCATGCAGAACTCACGATCGGACTGGGCTTGAAATATATGCCTGCCTGTTGCTTCCGTCCCAAGGAACATAAGTGGCTCACCTGCACGGAATAAGCACATGCTTTATTCAGGTGATGCATCATTCATTTGATGCTCTGGGCTCAAGTGGATGCAGCTGAGTCATTCGTCTCTGGCGTAAATTAGAGCCTGGCGTCGAGCTGCAGACGGCAAGAGCGCACCCGGCCAATCAGTGGCTTTGTTATCCCTGAAGGCAAAAAACCCCTCTCAAATTATACTACCAGCCTCCTGTCACAATGCATTTCTTCTGTTTAGCCCAATCTATTCTGGACGGCTATGCAAGCAGCAAGTGTTCCCCACCATATTGCGGTTCACCTACCGCGGCCCGCTACATCACACGTTTTTTTAATGGAATGTCTTCTTTACTTCTTCAAGAGATGCAGACACAGTTGAACCTTACAGGCTGTGTCCCAGGTACACCCGCAGTAGGTTAAAAGCCACAAGAGAAAAAACAAAACAACAAATGGTTTACCTCTCCAACATGCTTGAAGCACATTTAAACATATTAAATCCTGCTTAATCTTATTCAACCACTCTGTAAATGTACTTACTTAGGGGCAGCATCTGTGTTTAATATCTTTTGAAATAAGCTTTCTGTACATCCCTTATGTGTACAGAGAAAGTGTTTGGAGATTTTCTGAGTTGGGACTTGGAAGAGGTCGCATCACACATGCCTCTCAAACCTGGCCAGGCTGTTACGCTGGCAGTCGACATTAACGTCAAACTGGACTTTTCTGGCCAGGAGAACCTGTTGCAGGACCTTAATGACGGTAAGCCCAATCTTGTAGAACTCATATAAAACCTTGTCTTGTACTTTCTGTGAGCTCTGCGTGTGTTGTGGAACCCCTAAAGCTGTTGTCATGAGTTTGAGTTTTTTTAAATTGTACTGCTCCTTCTGGCTGTTCGCGCCTTTGCCATCAGGGGATCAGAATAATACATAGTATGAGTAGATTTGATTATGGAAGACAAAAGATAGTGGCAACTAAGCTAAGAAATATTAGTTGTTTTTGTAGAGGATAAAGAATATATGCGTTTGAGTATTGATACATTGTCTACATGCGTGTTAGTTTTGTAAACCCTTAAGACTTTTTGCATTGTGTGTTAGCGTTAAGCTAGCGGAATGTTGTATGTTATACAGTTTGGTTACGTACACATTCTCCTTTAATTAGTATTGCAATGGTTTTTTTGTATGTGAAGCTTGACATGCATGTTTGGTGATCCTATAGTTAATTGTGAAGCCAATTAGTGCAACTTGTGCACTATTTGTGACAACGCTCACCAAGTACAGAGAGACTGGACTTTTCAATTAAGAATAGACCTAATTGACTGTGAACCTAGAGAGAAGGCAAGAGCAGTGGTTGCATTTTCTTCCGCCGCTAACGAGGATCAGGCTGCCTTATTTCACATTCAGCGTAACAGGATAGAGGTCTTTAAGGTCTCTATACCTTTATTTCACTCCCCGTATTCTGGATTCCACTCAACCTCTCCTCTCATTTGTATTCCAAATTTGGAAGGGCGGGGGGGGGGCTGGGCGGTGACCTTCTTCCCTACCTGTGAGCTCGCTCATTGTGTTCCTTACTTTCTGTCGTTTTTTTCAAGTTCAAGCTCAAGCTCTTTCTTTTCCCCCTTACCCCCTCCTTGCGACTGTTGAACCTCTCTCTCTGATAAATATTACTGAGGGACCCGTATGGATGATGCCTGCACCACACCGATTTCTGCTTGGCGCGCATGTGTGTTTTGCGGCCGCAGATGACTGACAGAGTAAACACATGCAGCACTGGGTGTTTATCTCCCTTCATGAGGTCATTTCAACGACACTGTTCCACTGTTTTTAATTAGCTTAGCAATAATTGAGGCCCTGAAGGAGATAAGGCGTGGTACTGCCCAAGTAAGAGGCTCTGAATCCTGTTGTTATGGTGATGCAATTTTCAGTCAACACATTTGACGTTATTACATTGACGTGTCAATGAAATGGCATTATTAACACCAGATTAATGCTCTGGTGGTTTTTTAACAAGCCAGCCCTTAACTTTTGCTTCATATTACAAAAGTGACGTGCGGTGAGGTTTGTGACCGGTCAGGCACTACTCCTGTGGTGTCCAATATAAAAATACAAACCCAAAATAGAAGTTTAGCCTATGTTTCAATTTTGACCTTCATTGATGTTTCAAATAAGGTCAAAATTTTATTTTTGAATATATGATTTCAAAACTTTTGATTGTGCTTCAATCAATTCCACGCTGTTCAACAATGTGATAGCCGTAATAGTGACTAAATATGTCACACGCTTTCATTAAATGATTTTATACATTTATTGGCAAAAGACAAACAGCAACGTCTCTTGTGTGAGTGCTCGCGCCAACTGCGGGAGTCAGCAATTAATGTATGCGTGGTCACTGGAGGCACTCAGGCACGGAGCGTGCAATGCCTCGCTTCACTTCCTGCCCATGTATTTGAAGTATGCAAATGCAGCTATTTTAGATAATTATTCGATTGAAAAACAAAATCAATGAAAAGCGAGGATCATAGCAAGAAAATGCCACATAATTTAATGTAATCAAAACTTCTTTTTTCTTTTCACTGCTCACATGCAGGGGAAGGGCCAGCAGGACACTGCCTCACTTGCCTATCTCGACTGCACGTCCCTGTATTACAATGAACTCCCGTTTATCGTGCACGATACGTAATTATGGTCCATTTCATGTTATTTCAGAAATCATTACTATTGATCTGTCCCTACGTCTTATTATTACGTATTAGCACTGAAAATAGTTTGAGCATAAATCTATCATCTCTCTTAAAGGCTCGCTCAACTGCCTGAGAAGTGTTGTAGAACTCCACCTCTCCCCATTACTCTCTAGCGAGAGTATGCCGTAGCATTATGTCATGTCAAGATTGAAAGTGTGGCTGTTTTTTAATCACTTAATGAGTGAAAGTAGTTGGGTTGGATACATAAGTAAGAGTAAGCCTGTTTTGTTAAAAATGGATAGCTGATAGCTGTCTTTCAATGCGTGTTCTACAATGAAGGCACACGATTCTAACTCGGACTTGTATACTGTAAAAATAAATACATTTAAAAAAAAAATCATTATCGTTGGTGTTGAAACCTTCCTGTGTGTTGCATTCAGAATCACTGGCAACACTCACTCTGTATGCACGCCCCTATTGTATTTCTCCCCCCACCCTCCGTGAGCTCTAGCCAAACCAATCATTGCCTGGTGAAATAAAATGCACCACCAGCAGTGCAACCGTGTGTGAATATCATCACACACACCAGATATAAAAAAGAAAAAGGGGGAAAAAAAACCTCCAGTCTGCTGTGAAATGCTGAGAGATTTGCCTGGCAGTCAAACGGCATTGTGGGACCTTGCTTGGCGTAAGCTTCAATGCAACAGACGTTCATTCATATTCCAAAGTTACTGCTATCGCCTTGATTAAATTTGTTTTCAGTCAAAACTAAACACAGTTAATCCCTTTCAAGCATAGGTGGCTTAGGCGTCATATGGCTCCATTATACTCAGTGCAAAGTCGTTTTGTCTGCAACAAGGGGACCGTAGACTGCAAATGGAAGAGACAAAGGCAGCAACTTTCTGGACAGAATTTGCCTCATCTAAGCATGAATCATTTCTCAGTAACATAAAAAGTTATAGTTACCTCTGCCTATCAGTTTTTTTTCCACACAACACCCTCTTGTGTGTGTTTATTTGGTACAGTGTTCCCTGTTAACAGTGATTTGGTGAGGCTTTCAGTGAATAATAAATGATAGATTGCAAATTAGCGGAAAATACTGTATACAAAAATTTGTCCATGGGTCATTGTGACCAGCTTTATGTTGACATGAAATCCCCAAGAGCTTATACTTGACATATTTGATACATTAAAACAATATTGTAAAAAGAATAATGGCAGGATTCAGGACGTTGATCAATATTTTATTTCTCAGTGAATATTGGGTGGATTTTATTGAATTAGCCTAGTGCCAGACACCAAAGTAAATGAGGTGTCTACTTTTGAGGTGAAGGTCACAAAACTTTTGTCAGAGATAACTGTGATTCAATCAATGATTATGCGATAGCTGCCTGTGGAAAAAAAATCTTAATTACGTTCTGTGGTGATGAAAGTCTGCTTGTAGATAAACAAGCATACTGTCCTGGTTTAAAACACAAATGTGCGCATTTTGTGATTTATTCATTTATTTATTTTTGCCAGAAAATGAAGGAAAATCACAATTTGGACACAAATGCTTTTCATTGAAAAGTTAAGAAAAAAATGAAGTGACTATAATAAATTTTCTTTCAGAATATTACCATAAAAGGCTGGTAGGCCTAATTATATCTTCTGAAACAGTCTCAATACTGTACCAGTAATACAATAAAAAATTAGGTCACTGTGAATGCAAATCAAGCGGAGCACCCCGTGTATGTTTTCGCACCTCATTCAACCATCTGAATTGCTGATTTGAAAACAAGTCACACTATGCAAAATCTGTATGAGTCATGTTGTAGATTAATTAAATTGGCATCATTGGGTTTAATCACTATTAATTGATTAGCAATGCTTTGTCCAAAGCCATGCTTTGGGCCTTTCTCCCCCGTCAGCTCCAGCTCGGGGCTCAAGTGTCGTGCTGGTGTGCGTCACAGATTCATTGTGTTAACATTAGCGCTTATTTATAGTCGAGATCCGAAGTGACTGATTTTCATGCTATATCTGGGATGGTAACTAATCATATTCCTCCATTTATATGCATGTATGGAGGAGGTTAAACGATCAGCCTGATCTATCCCCCAATGCCCCCCATCCTTTTTTTTTTTCTCGGTGTACCTGCTGTCCTTTGTCAGCCAAGGCAGACGGGGGCACATTAGACAAAGAACACAGTCAGGAGAGAACATTCGATGCAGGCTGAGTCTCGCCGATATATCCCCAAATGAGTTTATCCCTCACTTTGGCCCCGCCTTGAAACGACAACACCATAATTCAGGACCCAACAGTGGTGATGTCATCACTCGGGACAAATGGGCCCTGACTCGCTGGGAGCTTTATCATGTTAAATGCTGTTCGTGTCGTACCAAATAACAGCGCTGTAGCCCCGCATTGATGAGCTGATCGTCGATGTGTAGGTGTGACAACGGCAGCCCCGCCCTCGGGTGCACCTTCCACCGCAGTAAATAAGTATCCCCAACATAAACTGCTGAAAAGACTCAAACAGAGAAAGATGGGGGAGGTGTTCTCTTCTGATGTTCTTGCTTGTCCTGACATCGCCGCTACTTTGTACTGCTGGCAGCAACTACAATCTCACACTCGTGCTGATGGCTTATTGTTTCTAGCTTCTCCCAAAAACTTACAGTGCATCTTTGCTCCTTGCCCCAATGTATATTTGCGGTCCATCTACCGTGGCCCTGCCACATCGCATATTTTGTTTCTGTAACGTACAGCGGTACCTTTTGGTTTAATTTGTCCTGTGTCCCCAAGTTTGCAATTAAATAATTAAATAAATAAAAAAACAATACGGACAGTATTTTCTGGAGATTTTATTAGCATTGTTTCTCTCTCTCTCTCTGTCTCTCTCTCTCTCTCTCTCTCTGTCTCTGTCTCTGTCTCTGTCTCTCTCGGTCTCGGTCTCTCTCTCTCTCTCTCTCTCTCTCTCTCTCTCAATAATTCTGTTTTAGTAAGTTGAAATGCATTTAAAGTAGAGCTGAACAATGTACAATGACTTTCCAATGTAGTAGAAAGCAATTTTCACATTGAATTTACTTTTTGTTTTATTGTTTTAGAAAAACAAAAAATTGAAGTGATCAAATCTATCTGGATATATCTAGATCCTGATGAGCTGATCGTTACGGTAGTGTGACGGGTGTAGGTTTGACGGAAGTATTGATATATCTAGATATCCAGATATCCATCCATCCATCCATATTTCTATATCCATCCATCCATCCATATCTCTATATCCATCCATCCATCCATATCTCTATATCCATCCATCCATCCATCGATCCATATCTCTATATCCATCCATCCATCCATCGATCTATATTTCTATATCCATCCATCCATCTATATTTCTATATCCATCCATCCATCTATCTATATTTCTATATATCTAATCTATATATTATGTCTATCTGTGTATATGTGTATATGTGTGTATATATAATATGGAACGTATCCCTGTGGGCTTCACTGTATTTGTTAATAGGAGAGCAGCGCTGCGTTCTTTATACTCACACAATTCTCGAACTAAAGACTGATATGGATCGGAAGTGGGGTGCAACCAAGCGGTTATTGCGCACGGTGCCACCGTTAATCTCGCCATCCATTACTCACGTGGCATGGGACACGGAGAGTCATGTGTGCTCCCTTGAACAGGTTACACACCACAAAGTGTGAAAGTGCCTGTGTTATTGCTTGTTGCACTCCGGCCGTGCCTTGACGGAATAGGCTGAATTGGGTAATGCTTCAACAGGCGACAACGGGAAGTTAAGGATACACAGCTTAACCTCCTTGGCAGTTGTTTCAGAATCTACTAGGCAGGGTGTCCAAAAAGTCACTATGCACTTCTTTTTTTCCCCATTTAGTTTCAGGTATCATTCGAGCAGACCAGAGGCCATTGGCATTTGACAATTTAGACTATGCCGTTTGTGTAAGCAAAGCACATCATTCCCTTGGCTATGTTTCGCCAGTTGACATTGGAGCAGTGTTGCAAAATTGCTGCCTGGCAAGACGCTTCTCTGTCCCCGACTGCATTTCAACGTCTCTTTGAGAAGCTTTATGGCTGTCACACAGTTTCAACATTTTACGACCATTTATTTTACTTTTGTGGAAAGTACAGCTCAGTTTTAATGAACCTTTAAGTAAAATAGATGCACATGGAATCGTTTTAGAAAGGTTTGTTTTCAAACATTTAATGCATTGCATTCTAATCGAATCATTTTTTTAACCTGAGAATGGATGGCCTAGGCCAGGGATAGACAACTTAAAATGCTGGAGGGGGCCACAATTTTTCATCAGTACTACTGGGGGACCACATACTTCCTAACCAGATATGCGACAAAAGTGCCAAGTATGGATGAGTATGTATCCACTATCACAAACAAATAAATAACCATGTAATAGTTATTTTCCCAGTGCAAAGAGCTATTTTTTTATTTTCATTTTTTAATTAATCATGGGGCCACTGAGTGTGGCTGCCACCACCAAATTTTGGTGGAGGACAACGTTAAAGTTGATAATTTTAAGGATTTGCCATGAAAAGATGGTCCTGGAGGCCTATTCATTTTAACAACAAGAAGAACCACCTTACTTACTCTTTTTTTTACTGATTGAATTATGTTATAGTTCACATTAAATGTTGTAAAAGTTGACCATTTTTCTCTCTTGTGAGAAAGATTTGCTATGTAGACTTTAATATGGACTGTAAATAAACGACACAAACGCAAGAGCCAGATTACAGAAAGAAACAGAAGATGAGTTGATGCTGTTTCGAATTCCTATTTCGCCTTCTTCCATCAATCTGTTCCGCATTACTGTGTTGCATTGCAAACTTAGGTGTTTATGCTGTCATGGTAAATTTAGTTCCGTCTAAATCCAGCAGTTATGCTTTAATTATCACAGTACAAGTGTGAGGACAAAAAACAACTTCCAATTGGTTCTGTTTCACCAGGTTGTGCTTATTCTAATTCATCCAAAGCCTATTTAACAAGGGTTTTGTTTCCTTCTCCCTGGGGGGAAAACAGCACAGCGCTGTGCTCTGCTGACGTCACAGCCACATTGTGGTGTGATATTGTTGGCTCCGGGTTCTTTTGACCATGGGGCGCATTGAAAGCCACAGCCGTCGTTTTACAGCTGCTCCTGTTTCTGCACTTGCACTCAAGGTCGCCGTGAATTTACACAATTAACAAATCCATGAGGCTGTCCGGTAATTTTGAGGAAAGATTTGCACAGAAGGTCCAAAGTGTCTAATCAAGGGTATTCAAACAATGAACTGCAAAATCCTTGCAAATTCTCTCCCAGACTGCTGATATTTAACTTTGTGAATGTTCTTCTTTCCCCTGATACTCTGCTTGCCTCAGATTACAAATAACCTTGCTACTTTTGCTGACGCTGCGCCACTTTTTTTTTTTTTTTCTTTTTTTCCTGTTTTGAATTTTCAGATGGAATCAGTGTGACAGGCCTGCCAATCTCCAGTCCTTTGCGTCAAGTCCTCAAGCCCAGGCCCGAAAGCAAGACTGTCAGCGGCGAGTCCGGCAAGGGGGAGTACAGTCATATCAAGGTAAATAAATGACGCAAGCCTTTTGTGAAGTGCATGCATGCGTAACGATGAAAGCAGTCGTTCTCTTTTATCCGTTTATTTATGACTGGAGCAATACATGCCACCAAGACACAGCTAGATGTATTCATCCATAAATAGAATGTGTTGTGTCTGCAGATAAACAGAGTTCAGGCAAAGTGCAAAGGGGGGGTAGAGTGTGTGACAGCGGAGGAAAACTGGCGCAGTTGGACTGGCAGGATAGAATGGCAATTAAGTGAAGTGGTGTGATCTACACCAGGGAAGATTTTCTGGATGTCAGAAGGGAAGAGACGGGGACACATCTACCTGCTGCGGGTCACCTGCAGCCTTGACAGCTGCAATTTTGGTGGCGTGCCCTGGGAAAAAAAAAAAAAAAAAGAGTATTTTCCCCTCTTTGGAGCAGAACATGACACTGAGACTCATACAAGCTTTCAGTCAGTACTGTTGGGTAGATTGCTTTTTGTTACATTGTGAGTAGTCAATACACTCTTTGCTATTTTGGGTAAAATAACATTTACTTAAAGGGGGTGTTTGCAATTAAAAAAAAAGGATGTTTGATCAAGCAGTAATTGACAATCAGACATGTAAATATGATCTGTGAAAAAAAATGTCATCTGTCGCCCCATCTAATTTGATATATAAGAAATAGCATCTATGGAAAAACAACCAATCAGAGACAGAACTCATGTCTTTCGGTTATAATCATGTCAAATACTGGCGGGCACACTCATCACGAGCACACCTCCACAGCCTCATGCGGACCTGTTACCTTGTTACCCCAGAAAAGCACCTTATTTATAATGCAGTGTTACTGCTAACACTAAATGGGAGCAATTTTATTTTTTTCCGAGGCCGCAAGGGTGTGCCCACGAGTGTGCAAAACACCTAAGTCGCGCCTTCTGTTGGACACGTCCATTCAAAAGTATAGAGAGGATCAAATTACGTTCACCTGTCAAGGTTACAGTGCATTTTATGTTCATTCAGAATTTTTTACCCCAAAACTGATTGCTTTTGTGACACCTGAATTATATTTTTTCCCAATCAAAAATACCATTTTCTGTTGGATTAGAAGTCACACTTTTTCATAATTTGGCTGGTCCTACGATTTTAACTGGGGGGCAACTTGAATATATTAAAATAAGCACTCAGGCTAGCACCCAAAATTCCTGTTCCATAGTTGTGTTGACTTTCTGTACATTACCGCCACCTTCTTTCCACCAGTAGTAATACACCAAAAGTATGAACCAAACTGGTCATGCATTTCCTCCGTTGGCCACCTTCTTAATAGCATTAAAGTGACGGTAAAGCACCTGAAGTATTTGCCAACCTCCAAAAGAAAGTAGAAGAAGAACTAGAAGACGATGAACTGTAGTCATGACAACTATTCTGTGACTTAACTCAACTGTCGCCGTTAGCATGTGGCACCCGCCACAACAAGGATTTGCTTTTTCCACCACTAAATGGCACAATAACCGACCAGGATTTTACCTTTCACCACAATCGAACTTGGGATTCTAGTTAAGGTAAGCGATTTTAAACTTAGAAATAAAAATCTTTCCAAAGTTAGAAGCAGCCAGAACTCGTTTGCTGCCGTTAACAGTGTTGACACAGTTCACAAAAGATTTATTTGGTTGTGTAATTTACACTTAATGCATGTGGAGGGACTTCCTTTACACAACCAATTGTGTTCACGCAATTAGAAATTCATTCCATTTTTTTTTCTTTTTACGTAATTTATCCCCTTTGAGGGAATCTTGCCAAAGCCTATAAAAGTCAGCCTTGGATGCAAGAAGTCTTTTTCTTTTCATACAGTAGACGGGTCTGCTCAATAAAGCCAGGGCAGAATGTACTGCATAGTCCATTCTTTTTGAGTTTCCTACTGCATGACTCATACTTACTATTTTGTTTCAAGAAGTTTGGCTGAAAACCTCAGAGCTCAGTGAGGCATCTTAGTCTTCACCGCATCCCCGAGAAAACCCTTTAAACAAGTGTAGAAATCGTACCCATGTTTGCCATGTTTACTAAGCTAGGTTCTTCTCACTGACCTTTTTGCCGCTTAATCCCGGTGACATTTTTGCCAATGAGTAGCCAAGACGTAGGATTGGGAAAATGTGTTTCACCCAGTTGAAGCACATCCCTTGCTTACCTCTTTGCAGCTCTGATGGAATCAGATTGTGTCTGCAATGAGCGCTGAGCCTTTTTTTTTTTTTTTTTATCTCCGGAGTGCCGTGCTGATTGCCCACATGACTGAAATGGCAGCTTTCAGAGTTTTTTTTTCTTTTTCTTTTTTTTCTTCTTCTTCTGCCAGGGGGCGGTGGATCTGTATCGTCAGCATCCTCTGCTGTGGAGATGCATTCAGGGTAACTTGACTGGCAGGCTGGGGATGAGCAAAAATAAAAATACATTTCACCTGTTTAATGCACCAAAATGTGGGAGCTGTTCCTTCAATTAGCCTTCATATCACTTTAGTGGTAAGATGATGCCACGGGGACACAAGACAAAAATGCGGCGCCCCCCCTTGAAGGCACGGAGAGCCAATTATGTTTAATATGTCTACATCGCTGCCAAGATGCATCCGAGGCAATTCAATGTCCTGAGGATCATGTCTTGTTACTGCATTGCAGATATAGCTGTGAGAGTGCGTGTAGGTGCATGTTCCAATGCCGGCGAAAGTTATATGAAGTAGTCAGCCTCCTCCTACCTGCGTCAGTGTCCCTGGAATGCACAATTTCTGAGATGAAGCAATCCCATTAATGGCATGATTTGCGAGACGCGCTGTGTTTTTAAAACAAGTATTGAAGTCAAATTGAATTTCAAACAAGATTCAGCAACACTCTTAGTTCTGTTAGTATGTTTTGCTTTGGGTTTAGTTACTCTGCCATAGCTGTCTTATCACCTTTATGACAAAGTGTGCAGTATGCGATAATTGGGACATTGTTGGCCTCACTAATCCAGAAGCAATATTGCAAGATAATAGTAATTGGTTATACACAATGTGTGACTTGTGGAAAACAAACACAACAGAGATGGCAAAACGACAGACACAGAAAGCAGTTCAAGAATGTAATGTGTTCTTATCATATGACCACAACAGCAAGATCATATAACCAAATATTTCCCAGACATTTGAAGACAAAAAACATTAACCAGGCATACATTTGAATGTTGCATACTGGCCAGAGTAAAAACTAAAAGAAATAGGACCAAAGAAGTAAATGTTCAAATCCAAAAATATACACATCTAACAACTCTACAGTATATCCCACAGAGACCTTCTGTTTAATAATCTTTTATAAACAAATTTAAACATAAAAACCACACTTCAAGCAATTTAAACACACTTTTTGAAGTATTCCTTTGTGCCTGGTGTCACATTTTTGCGTGCACAGTTCTCAAAGCTTCTAGCTTTTTCATTCCCACTTTACATACACTCTGAAACTGACACATAAGAGAACGAAACATTGTATATTGAAACACCAAAATATTCAACCAAACCGTGAACTGTAATTTTGTCTAATAAAGGTCAGCTGTCTTAACGCTAAGCTAATGTATTAGATAGAACGTCATAGAACGTCAATCTGTAGAGTAGCCTGAATACCAACCGGTAAATTTTCTTTTCACAATATCGTTAAAGCAAATGTTTGTTTGCAACAATTATCGGCTATTTGATTGAAAGTACCGCTGCCGCTGTTGGCACCGAGCATAATGAGAAATGGACAATTATCTTGTCCCCAAACGAGATGGCCGGAAGCGATCTGATTTTGGTTTATTTTATGGGTTTGTCACCGCCACAGACAACATCTGCATCGGATTTGAATATAACATGTGTCTGATGGTTGCGGTGGGCGAGCAGAGCTCCTTTCGCGCTAATCACATTGTGTGAGGGAGGGGGAAAAAAAAAAGAAAGGACAGTGTCGTCTTGGTCCCCCTGCCTGCCTCACAGCCAGCCAGCCTGAGTGCTATTATTAGCTGGCGAGTGCCGCAGACGGCGCTTCAGCTCCCCGATCCCAGCTTGTGATAACGATATTTATAACTGCCACAGCTGTCTGCCCAAATGTGATCCTCCATCTTTGCGACCAAATGACGTTCTCTTTCTTGGCTCGGGATTAAAACCACTTCCTCTTCCCCCCCATGTCCTTTGGCTTGTTTATCATCATCAGGGTGTAGTTTTGACTTTGAAACAGCCTTCGCTTTTCAAGATGAAGCTTTACTCTCTGGCTGGTGTAGCTCAGTGAAGGCTTTCACCTTTTCAATCCTTTCTGTATTGCTTTTTTTCCCCAACATAGTACACGACTTACCTGTTGCTCACACCACAGAGCAGTGCTGCCTTTATTGAGCCATGGCACATATTTTACATTAGAAAAATATCACGGCATGCCATCAAACAAAAATGTACAGTGATAGGGACAAGGCCCTGCTGTAAATAGTTAAAATGTTAGTAATGGTTGCCCCTTAAGATCTCATATTCCTATTCAAATTTTAAAAAGTAATTACATGACCCTTTATCCTTGATCTAAAGTTTTAAGGCCTTACTTATATCTTAAAAAACCCCGAAACAAAATACATAATCCTTAAATCTGCTGTTCAATGTTTGTAACATTGAACATATTGAAGTGAGCGGAACCATCAGCAATCCTGCCTGAAGTAGCACAGAAAAAAAAGGCCATGTAATTCACATTATCTAGTCCTAATGCTCATATTTATCGTTTGTCGTTGAATGTGGTAGGAGTGGCCTTAAATTAGTCACTCAAACAACAGACCAAATCCCTCGACGGGCGTAAAAGACAACAAAAACATTCATCAGCAGCAAAATCAATAGAGGATACTGCTACGATGTCAAGTTTGGCCCAGGTGTAGAATTTTGTTGTTCGATACAACCTACGAAACTACACATGCGCCACAAAATAAGACCTGGTCTGAAACAACCTGAAATAATATACATGTTGTTAAGGTTTTCTATTAATAATGTATCTGCCTCTCTTTTAAGGAACACCTATCTATCATTAAAATGCCCATTTAATAAAGATAAGTCTGTAGCCAGGAAGTTGCTTGCAAGCTAACAAATACATACAAACCCATGCAGATGGCAAATCCTAAGACTTAAATCCATCCTATAATGGCCCAACCTTTAAAAAACAAAGAACTAAAACAGTCTCTGTTGTTGTTGCTTCATCCTCCGCTTGGGATTTAGAGGGTGCGTTTGCGATAGTTGTTGCTTCATAAATTGTGTAGAGTTGTTGTGGACACGGTCCAGGGAAAATGAGAAGCAAATTGAGCAGGGAAAAAAAACAAACAAAAAAAAAACACTCCACAGGTTGTGAATGGGCTCAATGATCATGCATTATTTATGAAACTGTGTTGCAGCAACTGTGCCCTCGCTACCATCCAGACAAAAAAGACGTGAAGCATTGCAAAAAGTTTTAAAGCCTTATCGGAGTTTCTCAGCGTGGTCCTATATTACGGTGCCGCCTCGCTGTCCTTTTCCATCCCAAGCTGCTGACAAACGCCTCCTCCAGTGAAAGATTTGGCCTTATTTAACACAACTGTCTCCACCGACGCCTTGGGGGACAACACACGGACTAAATAAACCATCCATCCTCTTGTGGCGGCAAGCTCGGCGCAGCACGCGGCAATCTGTCAAACGGCGTCTATTTTTAGCCCTCGCCGTCAGGTCTCGGAAAGTTTACTGCTGCCGAGCGGGCCGCGCTTTGCCCGGAAATGTGAGTCGGGGCAATTGAGACGAATCGAAAGGCGTGGTCATCATCGGCGGGGTCACGGGATCCACATCCTGTGAGCGGTATGATTCCCATAAGACACTTTATTACTTCTGGCAAGGAGCTTTTTGTTCAACAACCAAGGTTTATTAGCCAGACGAGTGTTTTTGGGAGGAGCTAAGTTTAGACTGGGTTGTGATGTCACGGAGAGTTGTGTGCACATTACGCCGTGCCTGACTGAACTGTGGCGCAGTGTCTGGGGTTCGGCAAGTGGTTTTCTTGAATGGCCAACAGCCAGCGACTGGTTCTGGACGTAGTTGCAACCTTGCGGATGCAATAATCAAAAATGCAAAAATGGGCTCTCACACGAAAAAATACATTTCCTGCTTTTAAACTAGCTAGACCCAGACAACCACTGCACCGTCAGTAGGCTATACAAATACAGTAGTATACATGTGCTGTATTGTCTTACAACAATACTCTATTTTTAATCTAATTGACTTCCTCTCTTAGAAGCCGAGTCTTTATTGACCGTGTCATGGTTTTACGGTTTAATAAGTGATACAGTAGTGCTGTATTTACTATATGTGAAGCCTCCAACCGTAGTCACAGTTTTCCGTTGCTCTGTACACCAACTGTCAGGTTCTTGCGATTTTCCAATCCAGTTGGGTATGACCGTATCACTTATTCACGTTTCTTTTTTTGTGTCATGGCTGCCCCCGTATGTATCCTTTGCGAGGGATTATCTCGATACAAGAGCCAAATTCTGTTCTTATGGCGCTCTTGCAAATATCACCAGATAAATCTGTACCTTGTCGAGTTTAGCCAGGATGTTGTTACGATTTATCATAAGGTTTTTTCTTTTCATTTTTAGATTTCATAGGTGACAAAGGTCATTTGATTCACTTCCCCTTATAAACTGTTCATCCGTAGTTAATGCAACTTTATGGTGAATTAGTGATTAGCACATCTACATCACAGTTGTGAGGTTCTACTCGGGCCTTCCAGTTTGGAGTTGTTCTTGTTCGTGTTGGTTTCCTTCAGATACTTAGGCTTCTTCCCTAAAACACACATGGAAGACTCTAAACTGTCCATGCATGTCCAAGTAAATGGTTTGTCCATGTGTCCTGCAGTTGATTGGCAACCATTCCATGGTTGGCTGAGATCGGCTCCGGCTCACTTGCAAACTTCGAGGAGGTCAAGCACTACAGGATGGATTGATACTCTTGGATGTGTTTGAAGGCTACAAACGCCATCCGTGCCGCTTCCACCTTCACCACTTTATCAGCGCACTGCAGCCTGTAAATGAGGTTGCCTCAACATAAAGCACATCCCCCACGTGGCGGCGATAAATGACGACAGGCCATGAGTGACGTAAAGTGAGAGGTTAGATGAGACGCGTAGTGCCGAGAACCCATCACAAACAATCTTTTGATTGTGGAATCCCTCGGTGGGGGAGGATCGGGATTTTGGCAGATTTGTCGTTCAGCCTTTTCGCATGTCACAAAGCGCTCACTAGCGCAAAGCCGTGTTAGCTTTCTTACCCCGTGTTAGCCGTGTTAGCTTTCTTACCTTGCGTTCTCCAACGCTGAGTAGCTGTTTGACACCATATGCAATTATAGGCCTTTCTTTCTTTCTTCTTCGTTCTTCCTCTTGATGATAATTGCAGTGTATTAATCACTATGTTGCATTTCCTTTTGACTGCAAATGTTGAGTGGTTTCCTGGAGGAGTCCCACTTCCACTTAGATTGTCAATTTGAACCTTTGGAATACAATAAAAGATGGGTTTGCTAATGTTTGAGTGAATTCTGAAATTGGTGCACTTGACTTCCTCGGTGAGTCAGCAAACCTGTTGGCTCGCTTTGTCATACCCGCATTGGCGGAGAGTCAGCGCAGCATTTTCCATCAAATTCATAGAGCGTGCTCGCAGCGAGCCGGGGGGCCCATTTCATCCTGGCAAAACGAGAGTTACTGTCCTGTTAGGAATTAGGATATTTCCAGTTGGAGACTTTGTTTCTGGACATCTTTTTTTTTTTTTTCATATCACATGCACCTGTAGGAAGCCAATAACATCTTGTTTTATGTGGTTGAGTGCCTCCCTTGGGTGCTGTGTGTCTCGTTCATTGCACCTGACGGCTATCATGGACCCTTTGTTGCCCCGCTCATTCTCATGTCTTAAACCTGCTCCTCGTTGTCTCGTTATTCGCTCCATTGTAAATCTCCGCTGTTTCACACTGATTAGTTCAAGCATTGTCTTGAATCCCTCTTGGTTTAACACAGCGATTCTTGATGTGTTTGCCATATTATTGGTTAATTCCACAACTTTTTGGCTCCAGGGTTACCTTAGAGGGGAGACATTTTACCAAGGACACACTCGTAATCCCATAACCAACTGAAGTAAGGAAGTACATTTTACTTTTATGGCACTTTTCACAGAGAGGACACAAAAGTGCTTCACATAGGTATAGAATAGCGTAGTGTATATAAAATAGGGGAACATTTTACATTACATATTTTACATTCCAGAGTTAACTTGGAAGTTAAAACTTCCAACCAACAACATTTATTATGTGGGGGTGTTCTTGTATATCAAATTAGAGGCATAAGATGGTGCCAGACACAGATCATAATTATCGTTTATTATTACTTTTCAGTCAATATGACTTAATAGTTAGGGATGTTACAATTCATCGCAAATCGATTTAAAACCAATTTAAACTGATTAAATTATGCATCGATATAAAAAAACCCAAAAGAATCGATATTGAAATTTTGATCATAAAAAGATTATCAATGATAACAGTCAAATCTATTGTACATTTAATTATTTCAATGTTTAGTTCTGGCACTAACAATTCACCGGTAAAACAAAATGTAGTTACACAGTCAAAATTATTAGCTAATTTTAATTTTTTGTAATTACAAAAAGTTACTGCTTGTAACAAGGACAAAGTGCAGATGTTAAAATAAAACCATCTTTTGGTCTTGAAATGAGTCATTCATTCGCTTAAAACGATTTTTAAAAATTGAATCTAAATTGGGAACTGCAAATCGAATCAGGGCTTGAGTGAACCATTACATCCCTATAAATGGTTTCTAAAAGTGTTTTTTTGACAAACCAAACAAATTTACAAAACCAAGCAAGTTAGGAATGACCAATCAAAAGACACATAATCCACCAAGCATGGAGGGGCATACCATTGGGGGTGGGGGGGTAGGGGGGGAATCTGTAACTAACTCTAAACAGTGTTGTACTCAATCTTAAAATGAACAGGGAACCAATTGCAAGAATGGCAGAACGGGAGTGATGTGGCTGAACCACTGGCATCTAAATCTTTAATCTGAATCTACTAATCTGTTAATCTAAAAAAAAAATTAAAAAGTTGTGATGTTTTTTTTCTAAATAGAAAAAGTTGCAATGTTATGAGGTGTGGTAGGTATGACGTATTTTTTCGGGTTCAGTCCTGTTATTTTACACCTTACTGATAAAGCCATGTCATATTTGTGTAATGTATTTTGCGGAGCCCCAAGCTCTTGGACCCTCTTCGGTTCCCGGAGCTCAATTTGAGAACGACGTGTTTACGACAACTTTTACTGCACTTTTTCTGGTCGGCTCCCCTTGAAGACATCTACTGTGAATTCCCTTCTTAAGCACACAGCTACTAAATTTTATCTGTTCTCATAAACGCGGAGAAAACAAGCAGGCATCATACATCCTGCACCCGTTGACCTGTCGTGACAAAATTACGGCCAAATGAATCTGCTCCATAGATGTTTTTTTTTTTTTCAAAATATTTTTTAATTGATCATCATTCGTGTAACGTGCAGCTCTTTCAGGGTGCTGAAGCATTTTTTTCATGAGGTGCAGCGAAACAAACTAGTCGGAGTGCAACTGTTATTGGAGAACTCTTTTTGATTTGAATGTTAGCCTTGTTAAAATAACAAAAAAATATCAGCGTTTGAAGTGATTGTGGCATCGAAGAACTATCCAATCGAAAGTTGTTCCCGCCTGGGGGATCTTGGGGGGGGTCACAGTTTTATTTGGATTCCTTTCCGATTTTGTGTCTTTTTACTTGAGATCGTAACATGAGCCCCCCAAAATTATTGCATTTGCCGTATTCAGTTTTTATGAGGTTACAGCATTTTTTTTAATGAGACTGTTGTTGAAGAGCATCAATTTTCTTACCATATGTTTTATTTAATTTTTTGTGTGTCGAATTTGGGGGGTTTTGTTAGCTGTAATTTTTAATCAAAATGACTACCAAAAATATTTATTGCAATATTCATGGCTCCAAGACCTGTTAAAAAAAGTAGTAAATGCTTCTTGTCCGGTCAAGGGGTAGGCTTGGTGTGGTTTGATTAATTTAAAAAAAAAATCCCCCAAATGAGGTACTTCAACAGCATAGTTTGGACCTAAATTTTCCTATTCTAATTCTAACCTATTACTTTGCACAGATACTGGAAATAAACTCAAGTGGTGTCATTTTAGGCATGCGTCCTAATTTTTATTCCCACTTAATTTTTGGATTGATACTGTAATGCTTGGATGAGGTCACAGATCCAAGAATAGCTTACTATTATTATTTATTTATTTTTAATCATTAGGATCCATTGCCTTGCACTCTGTACGGGTACTAAACCAGCACCATCGTGAATCTTGATAAAGTTTGCTTTGTTGACTCCTCTAGCAATGCGTTGCCTGCAGCAGCCGTATGCTAGCCTGCCAGCATGTAATTAATAGAGAGTCAAGCATTTCATCATACTTACTAGCCTTGAACTCATGTGTGAAATCCAGTCAGCCTGGTCGAGCGCGCTTCCATATGCCGCCGCCCTCCATGACTGAATCGCTGTCCGACCGTATAGCAGTCACCCAGAACAGGATATTTGGATGCCACCATGCTGCGCCATCCATTACACTTGCGTTCTTACTTGATAAGTAATTGCTGGTGATGTCTGCTTGCTTGTGTGTGGACAGTAAAGTTAATACACAGTTTGAAAGGATAAAAAAAAAATGTCTGGCACAAATGTCCGCTGGTGTGTTAAGTTGTAATTCGTCATTTCAAGCTTTTGGACTCTCGGCTTTCAGCTCCATTTGTCCAGTGGTGAGAAGTAACAAAGTGCAAATACTTCGTAGCTGTACTTAAGTAGTGTAGATTCCCTAAGGTATATGTACTTTACGTGTACTGTTTTTTTTTTTTTTTTCTGATGACTTTTTTCGGATGACTTTTACTCCTTACGTTTGAAAACTGACATCTTAACTTTTAACTCCTGACTGTCAAAATATAGTACATACAGTACAACCACAGCATGACATAAAAGTGCGTAGCGTGACATAAAAGTACGCTTCCCTGTTTGAGGCACCCAAGGGTTTGATGTTTGCCTTGAGTCAAACATGAATAGAGGCTGTGCTCGCTTGCGTGTCTCGGGGTACTTGAAAACAACTTTTCATTTTCCGCCTGTATCTTCAAGGCGAAAAGTGTAGGGTCAGCAATTTTGGAGTGGATATCAGAATACCCCAAGGCTTTTTTTCTTGGTGTTGACTGAAACTAGCATCATAGTGCTTAACACAATGATCACCTCCCAGTGTAAGGTTTATGCTAGAGTTGCACAGAATTGATGAAGAGTTGAACTTTTGCCTTTTGTGGTTGTTGCTGATTGATTGGCATTTGTTGAGGGTATTTATTTATTTTTTTTTAACAGAGCTCAAAAGGGAGTGAGATGAGCAGTTACGAGACTTCACTTGTGTGTTAGCTTGAATTTTTTAATAGCCACTCAACAGAGGAAAAAAGATACTCCGTAACTTCCACTAACAACCCAGACTAAACTTGACTCCCTGACATATGAAGATCCTACAAAAGTGGAGATGTGGCACTTAAGCACAATTGCTATTTTCTTAGGAGTGTTTTGTCAGCATCGTGTGGCATCTTAGGTCATGACAGAAGGAGCAAGAGAGTAAGGATAAGGTCCACAAAGGAGTACTGCAAATAATTGGGTTTCAATGTAGCTGAAAATGAAAAGCCGGGATTCAGACAATCCCAGACACTTTCGAGTCTACATTAAAGTGAAGTCAACCCAAACATTTTTTTAATATCTTCTATGCAGGCCCACTAGTTGAAACAAGGCATTCTGATTAATGTTGCATTTGAGGATTATGAGTTAAGCAGCAAAATGCACCCGTTTTTAGTCATTTCAGGGGGCGGCCATTTTGTCACTTTTGTCGACTGAAAATGACATCACAGATGATGAGGGCTCAGCTAATGACCAATCATGGCTCAGCTTCAGGAAACAGGTGAACTCTGATTGGTTGTTACCTGAGCCCTGAGCAACTGTGATGTCATTTTCAGTCGACAGAAATGACAAAACGGTCGCCCCCTGAGATGGCTAGAAACGGGGGAGGGGGATTAACTCTTATTCCACAAAGGCAATAATAATCAGAATGCCTTGTTTCAACTAGTGGGCCTACATAGAACATTCTTGAAAAAATATCTTTGGTTTGACTTCCCCTTTTAAGAATCTGCTTCATTGTTTCAATATTATTGGAGGGGAGTTTGTTTGTTACTAAAGTATTCTTAGAAGTCCTAAAGCTGGCAGGCAGACCGTAGATCAAGAGGGTAAGAGTAGTTTTTTTTCAGGGATGGATTTCAAATTAATGGCATCCAATGGGGTAATGTGGTTGTTGAAAACGTTCCCTCTCCCACACAGGGCAACAGAGTGCTGTCAACAGGATGTTTTCTTCTCAACTTCACACTGTTGTATCTCAAGAAGGCACCCTGGAGGGGTGAGCTGATTGGTTCAGTGATTGACACCCGGTGTACACATGAGATGCGGTCCCATCAGTACTCCAGATACCTATATTGCCTCCGAATACCCTCAAGTCATCGCTCAGGTTTTCCACAGGGGCCAGCATCGCAACATGACTAAATATCTCTCCTGGCTGGCGGCTTGCTTGCCTGCTACTGAGCAGATTTATCCTAAGTAGGGTTCAGGCCTTATTTTATGGACAATTAGGTACACAGGATTCACTTGCAAGAAGTCGGGGGGTAAAGAAATATGTTGGCATCGACCTTGCAAAGAAAAAAAAAAAGATAGAATCCAACAAATAGAGGCTTAGGACCAATTCTAGTTTAGCTGTTTGCATTGAGATAGGGAGGTTTCTGCCTTATCAACGTGTGGAAAACGAGGCTGTTGGCAAGTAGTTATCGCCATTAGCTTGTGTGATAACGAGGGGGTCTAGAAAACATAGTACAAAAGAGATAAGGATGGCAAAACATGTTCCTCCAAAGCTAGCATTGCCTTCATAGGGGTGTATTTTTTTGGCATCCTAATTTCACTCAAAAAAACACCCAAATGCCATCGCAGATGTTTTCCATTTCACCATCATACTGATTCCCACGAAATGATCGTTTACCTCGTCCTGCAAGACAAATTGGAAGTGTGGACTCCTTAATCCCGCCACACACTTGTCATTTTTTGTGTCAGGCCCTCTAAATCAGCACAGTCCCTGAGAAGTCGCTGGTATTTATGGATGCAGGTGATGTATGGCAGCGCTCGCAAGTAAAGATCAAGCTAGCCTTTTATTTTGACGGCCAATTTGGCAAGCGCTAGCTGTCTCAAACTTCCACATAGAGCGATTGTGGCTGTACTTTTGTATGGCTTTTTACGAGCATTATATAGCCTAATGGAGTCAAGTTCTGCTGTCACGAGATAACATGTTGCTGAAGTGCTACGTTTTGTACCAACTTAATGCAGTACTTTTATTGCCAATTAAACTTTGCTGACTCTGTAACAGTATGTGTTGGTAGTAGTGGAGTGTGTGGAAGGACAATCAGAATTTCAAGAATACCAGCACAGTATGTCTGTGGAATGTGTACAGGTGTACAGCTAACAGTCCTAAAAGTCTTGGCCGCATGTTCATGTGCACTTTCAGTGCGTTTTTTTTTTTTTTTTTCAAAGTCAAATCAACTGTAAGCCATTTATTTTGAGTTTAAAATGACAGTGTTTTGGGGTATACTTTATGGCATATTTACGGTTTAAGCTGTTACAAAACATTTGTAGGGGGCATCTATATTATCCTTTGAGAATAGAGAGAGATTACTGTATACTATTTTATGTTTGAAGCCTCTGCGCAAAAGGATCAGACTAATAGCGATTCGGGAGCGAGATACACAGTTGTAGTTAAAAAAACCCCAAACTTTTAATGCAGGGCAGTGTGCCAAACAAACTGTTACCCTAATCTCTTTGACCTGCGTACGTGGTCGGGCTGTTTGATTTTGCTTCGCCCTGCGACACACTCGTTTCTGCCACCGTCAGCTTATTACCGTGGGGGCATTTCTCAGTCTGGTGTGATTGAAAAGGGGTTCCTGAAGAGCTGGAGAGCTGACAGCGAGGGAGCGGGGAGGAGGTTTGAACAGATGAGGAACTGTAAGTCTGTTGCAGTCGGCAAAAGGGATATGGGAATCAGTGTTTGCCAGCGTCTCTGAGAAAATCGCTAGTCCTCTGGAGACTCATGCTGAGGCCATTAGTGCCATACAGGCAGCCGCCAAATCACACAGCTCCCGTCGCCTGCTGCCTGCAAATTATACTCTACTTACTTTCCCGGTGCTAGAATTTCTATCAAATGTTGAGAAAGTATTGGGGAAAACATTGGCAGAGACACTGGTGTCAAATTGACAAACACTTTCGGTTTCATCCCATGAAATATTTGCAGCCCGTTATCGACCTAGGCACTTTTCTCTGCCACTGTGCAAATAGTGTTAAAATGTGGTTCTGAAAGGGCATTGTTATTAAAGATTTCAGCGACAGATAGGTTTAGGTGGTTTGAATCTGGCTGCTTGGCGCTGTTTGTGGTTTTTGAATGGTGGAGGGCCGCCCTCCATCTTTGGGGGGGGGTTAAACAGACGCCATCACTTGGTTTCAGCTTTGCTCGCATTTTTGCGGGTGTAAATAGAACTTTTGGCCCTGAAACAACAGCCAAGTCAAGTGAGGTGCTGGCAAAAGAGAGATTCATTGCACGGGTTGGCACGTTGTAAATATGCCACAAATATTTAAACTCAAATGCATTGCACTTGAACACATTGACAAAAGTAAGTTATGGAAATGGTCCCGAGGCTAACTCAGAAAAAAACACAAAAAGGTTATAAATATGATAGGCAAAAGCTTAAAGCGACATTTCTACTTTTTCAAACCATGTTTCTTTACAACGTGTCTGTGACATGCTTGTATGAGAATAAGTCCTTGAAAGTCATTAGGTTTTTGATTCATGGATATTTCCAAGGATGTCCACTACTATGCCTCTCTGTAACCCTTCGAGTCTCTCTGTATTTCTTACAACCTGCTGACGATCACTTTGAGAACATCGTGTTTGTTAGCAGACTGGCTAACAGTTAGCCAGTTAACCAACTCTACACTCTCATTCGCTGACTCCCACATCACTCACCAGACCAGGCCTTGCCTTTTAAAGCTACACACACTCAGACACTATTGTATATAACTTAAATTTATACTATATATAATATACTCTTGTATATTGTGGCATGAAACATGAAGATAGCAACAGTACCTGTACCTCATCAGTACATTTTGTTGTTTTAATCCTGAAATGTTACCCTAAAGCCCAATGCCGCTAAACCTTTGTGAGTAGTATATATCATGAGGTGTCCATCAAGTCACCTTTTGCGAGACTCACTCTTTCCACACATCCCAAACTCATTGCTCTCTTTACTGAATGTGCAGTTCCTTTTTCCTTCCATTTTAATTGGTGAAAAAGACATTGAGCCAGCGGGCTTCAACTGATTCCCACTCTGTAGTTCTTAAACGAGCGATGGATTCAGGGAAATTTTCACTGCAAAGAAACAGCTTGTGCCTCAATCAGCAGTATGTGCTAGGCTGATGTGTGTTCTTGGGAAGAAAAGCAGAACCTTGGACGCTCCTTTTGCCACGCTTCGACCTGTTACCTGAGTCAGCTATCGCTCCCTCGCCATAAACTGCCACTTTTAATTTCCCTATCATTTGCCCACTTGGCTGGATCGTCGCTGTTCCTCTCTCTCGACAGACGACTCTGTGTGTTCACGATGGAGCAAAGCCAGCAATTCCCACCCAATCCTCTCTGCTCACAATTGAGGAAGCCACATGTTGATTCCAAATCCTGGCTTTGAGACACCAATCATACCGCCGGCCTCTTCGCTCAAGGCATTCTCACCGTAATAGCGCACTTCCATTTCATTAAACAGCACAATATCTCTGCTGCGGTGCCTTTATTATTTTCACTGTAATGACTTTTGATGCGTCGGTCTTAAAAGCAGCACCGGTTGGGGTGATGGAATGGCAAGACAACACGCTGCCTCTAATCTGACCTCAATTACACAAAGTCCCTCTTTGCTGATATTCTTTGAAACAGTCTCTGTCTATTATTTTGGCACATTTGAGTTTCATGTTCTCCTTTTGCAGACTTTAGAGGCAGTCCTCAGTTTCAAGTACTCCGGGGGTGCTGGCAAAGTGGAGGGCTACTACAGGGAGCTGTCTGTCGGAGTCCATGTAGATGTCGAGCCATCTGTGTTCTTCACCAGAGTTAGCACCCTCCCCGCTACCAGGTAACATACGGCGATGAGAATTGCGGTCAATACATGCTCACATACAAAACCCCTCTCCAAAGTTTTTCAATAAATTGCCCACACTGACATTTTAGCTACATTTTAGAATTTCCCCTCCCTTGTGATCAAGTCTGCAAATGTCTCGGGTGTTTCCAAGAAATGACCCTGAGTAATTATCATGTGGCGTGCGGTGTGTTGAGTGTTTTGCTTTGTAGATATGCTTGGAAAGCGATTGGTTCCTCTGATCATAAATGTTAAACCTGTTCAGTATTTCCAATTGCAAAAAATGAGTTTGGTCGAATCTCTCCAACATCATTCGTCACATTCATGACATGAAGAGTTTGCAACCACAATCCAGTTACCTAAAAGCTACCAGTTGCTACTTGCAGTTCTTCCTCTACTACTACTTCTTTGTATTTTTCCAATAATCAGGGTACTCTATGCTGCCTCTCACAGGTCAATCTTGATACGACAACAGACTTTGTTTTTGTTGGTTGAGATACCGTTTTGTGTTTTGTTGCTCAATTCGAGTACACCACACCCTTTCAGAGCTGGAAGGACACTTTTTATGTGTGGAGTCTCCTGCGTTGTGTGCACAATAATCCTCAGCCTAAGCAGGGTTCGCTCTTCACAAATTCCCCTATTTATTTTTTTCCCCCTGAAACCTTTTTCACTATTCAGGGCAGGGCTCAGTCCCTAAACCCCCTGAATAGCAGCGTGTTTTTGAAGTGGTCATTTTACAAACGGGTCTGAAAGCGACAGACCTGAATAGAAATTAAATGGACTCTTATCTCTTGTTCACTCAATCTGTCTCATTCTCTATATTAGAGTCTGTGTCCCACTCCTCGAATGCAAACGCATTCCATGCGTCTGGCTTGACTTTTCAGCTCCTCCAATCGACTCCCTCCGAAACTGGGGAGGAGTGAGGGGCTGGGGGTTGGCGGCGGGCGATCGTGGCGGCGTAATGGCCGCTTGAGATGAACCATTAGCTGTAATAATACCCACAGCGTACGCCATCCATCTTGGGGTCAGCGCTGATAGATATGCCGCTCTGTACTGTCACCCTCTTACCGTTGAGGTATCTCGCCGAGCGTTATCTGCCTAATCTGATGACTTGAAGCTCAAAATATTGGAAATGTGTCAAAATGAAGAGGCATTAAATATGTGTGAAGCTTCCTGCAGGTGGAAGGTTCGTTTGCATAATCCAATATTGCAGGCATTGGCACATTAGTCAAATGTCTAATAGAGGAAACTGTGGAAGGATTTTGAGGAACACTAATGGGTTACATTGTTGCTTTTTAAAGTCTATGCAACTTTCTCTTTTTAGTCTTTCTTGGTTTCAGAATATTTCTCTGCAGAATCAGGGTACGTTTACACAACAATGTGAGTTTTTATCCACCTTAAATTCCTTATTTGGGCAATAAGTGATTGGAGGGATGTTACATTGACTTTTAGCATTATTACATTGTGCAACTCAATTTAAAAAATGCATCTTCTGTAGCTTATTCAAGCACATCGATCTATAAAAGAAAATCCATAGAAATGCCAGGAGACTTGTAGTAGGGAAAATAACTCAAGGGCTAGTTATAGATGTACTTTTTACTAGTGAGGTATAAATGTATTAAAAATCAATCTTGCATTTATAAATGGGGTCGTGTGGTAAAAATGCCGATGCATATTTAAAAAAAAAAAAGTGCAGTCATGTAGATGGTATACCTTTCTGTAGAATCTCTATAAATATGAATATGACTTTAATGGAAATGTGAATACT
This sequence comes from Filicampus tigris, assembly GCF_054856515.1. Classification (NCBI taxonomy): domain Eukaryota; kingdom Metazoa; phylum Chordata; class Actinopteri; order Syngnathiformes; family Syngnathidae; genus Filicampus; species Filicampus tigris. Next base: position 6,823,105 of record NC_141234.1, on the reverse strand, counting down.
GCTTGGTTGATCACATTGTAGTAGAGAGTGCAGTCATGTCGATTGGCATAATAATAATAGCCGTGACAAACATAATTAACAAACATAAATATAGCACATCATATTAACTCAAGGCACACTAAAGATAGAATGCAGTGACATATTGGGGAGGAGTCAACATTTTGCTATTAAACTTTAAACAAGAATCGCTAATATTTCGCTTATCCCATTCATGACTTAGCAGCATTGCAGTTTCTTTTATCTTTTCCTCACATATAACGACCCTATTTCTTGGATTGTAGCCCCTGCTTTTTTCCCTCCGCTCACCTTTCCTTTCACTCTTTTACCACTTTCATCTTACTGTCTACTCCATCATGTTACCTTTTCCCTCTTTTCCCCTCCGTCCTCAGCTACTTTTGAGCTCTACTCTTGACTTTCATCTCAAATTGTATAACCAGCTAGTTTATACAATCTAAAAGGATAGAATAGCTGAAATGGCAAAAGGCAGTGTTAGAATATTGCCCCTACGTTATGATGTATTTGTATTTTGACTAATAGTTTTATCTTACTGTACATTGTTTCCCAATGATCATTCTCCTCAATGTTGTCACCCCAAACTACTTAGA